>NW_028294900.1:0-127000 GCF_964341445.2 Mesoplodon mirus | reverse complement strand
GTGTTGTGACCATGGGCACTTTCACCATGGGCAGTGTCCCCATGGACAATTTCACTGTTAGGACTGTCACCATGGACACTATAACTATGGACACTGTCACCGTGGGCTCTGTCACCATGGGCACTTTCACCATGAGCACTGCCACTCTGACCACTCTCATCATAAGAACTGTCACCATGGGCACTTTCACGATGGGCACTTCCAACATTGGCACTATCACCATGAGCACTGTCAAGAAGAGCACTGTCATGGTGGGCAATGTCACCATGCGCAATGTCACCACAAGGACTATCACATTAAGCAATGTCACCATGGGCACTGTCACCATTTTGCACTGCCACCATGTGCACTATCACCTTAGGCACTGTCACCATGAGCACTTGATCACTGAGTACTGTCACCATGGGTAATATCACCATGGGCACTGTCACCGTGAGAACTATCACCGTGAGCAATGCCATGATGGGCACTGGCGCCGTGGGTCTTTTCACTATTAGCACTGAAACAATGTGCACTATCACTGTGAGATATCTCACCGTGCTAACTGTCCCCGTGGGAACTGTCGCAGGGAGAAAAGTCATCATGGGCACTGTCACAGTCAGTATTCTCACCATGGGCACTCTCATTGTGGGCAATGTCTCCGTGAGCACTATTACCATGAACACTGCTACCGTGAACACTCTCATGATAAGAACCGTCACCATGGGCACAGACACCATGGGCACTCTCACGGTGTGCACTGTCACCAGGGGCACTGTCACAATGGGCACTGTCACCATGAGCACTGGAACCGTGGGCACTCTCACCATGGGCACTATCACCATGAGCAATATCATCATGGGCACTCTCACTATTTTGCACTGCCACCAGATGCACCATGACCATGTGCAGTGTCACCATGGGCAGTGTCACCATCGGATGTTTCACCATGGGCACTGCCACCATGAGCACTGTCACCAAGAGCACTGTCACCACGAGCACTGCCACCATGAGCACTGTCACCAGAACTGTCAGTATGAGAACTGCCACCATGGGCACTTTCACCATGATTACTATCACCTGGGTATTGTCACCTTTGGCACTGTCAACGTGCGTACTATCACCGTGAGAACTATCACCATGAGCACTGTCACCACGGGCACAGCCTTAATGCGGACTGTCATCATGAACACTGTCACCATGGGCACTACCACGGTGAGAACAGTCACCGTGGTCACTGTCACCATGAGCACTGTCACCATGAGCACTGTCACTAAGAGCATAATCACCTTAGGCACTGTCACCGTGAGAACAGTCACCATGGGCACTGTCAACATGGAGTCTATCACCTTGAGCACTGTCACCATGAGAAATTTCAACAGGATCACTTTCACCGTGAGAACTGTCACCACGGGGACTCTCACCATTGGCACTGCCTCCGAGGGGTTGTCATGATGAGCACTATCACCATGGGCAGTGTCTCCATGGGCAGTGTCACCGTGAGCACTCTCACAATTGGCACTATCACCATCGGCATGGTCACCGTGAGCACTGTCACAATGGGCATTGTCACACTGGGTGCTGTCACCATGGGCACAGTCACCGTTAGCACTCTCACCATGGACACTGTGATCTTGGGCACTGTCACCATGGGCTCTGCCACCGTTGGCACTGTCACAATGGGAAGTATCACCATGGGCTTTGTCAGCGTGGGCAATGTCACCCTGGGCACGGCCACCATGATATCTATCACCATAGGCACTGTCACCATGGGCACTGTCACCATGAGCACGGTCACCATGAGCACTGCCACAATGAGCACTGTCACTTATGGCACTGTCCTCATGAGAAGTGTCACCATGATCACTGTCACCATGGACAGGACACGCTGGGTATTGTCACCATGGGCACTGTCTATGAGCAGTCTCACCATGGGAATTGTCACCTTAGGTACTGTCACCATGGGCACTGTCACCGTGAACACTTTTACCATCAGCTCTGTTACCCTGGGTATTGTCACCATGGGAACTATCACCGTGACAGTTGTGAACATGGGCACTCTCACCATGAGCAATGTCACCATGAATAGTGTCACCCTGTGTATTGTCACCATGGGCACTGTCACCGTGAGCACTACACCATGAGAATTGTGACAATGGGCACTGTCCCCATGGTCACATTCATGATAGGAACTAACGCCGTGAACACTGTCACCATGAGCAATGTCACTGTGTGCAGTTTCACCATACACACTATCACCGTAAGCAATGTCACCATGAGCAATATCACCATGGGCACTGTCACCATTTTGCACTGCCACCATGTGCAGTGTCACCATGGGCAGTTTCACTATGAGAACTGTCACCATGGGTAATAGCACCATGGGCACTGTCACCGTGAACACTGTCACTATGTGAATTTTCACCATAGGCCCTGTCACCGTGAGAATTGTCACCATCGGCACTGTCAACATGGAGACTCTAACCTTGAGCACTGTCACCATGAGCACAGACACCATGGTCACATTCAATGTAAGACCTGTCACCACGGGGACTATCAACATTGGCACTGTCACCGTGGGGTTGTCACCACGAGCACTATCACCATGGGCGATGTCTCCATGGGCAGTTTCACCATGAGCACTGTCACTAATGGCACTCTCACCATCGGCACTGTCACCATGGGCACCGTCACCGTGAGCACTGTCACCATGAGCCTTGTCACACTGGGCGCTGTCACCATGGGCACTGTCACCGTGGGCACTGTCCCAATGGGAAGTATCACCCTGGGCTTTGTCAGCCTTGGCACTGTCCCCGTGGGCACTGACACCGTGACATCTATCACCATAAACACTGTAAACATGGGCACTGTCACCATGAGCACGGACACCATGAGCACTGCCACAATGAGCACTGTTATTTATGGCACTGCCAACATGAGCACTGTCACCATGAGCACTGTCACCATGGGCATGACACCATGGGCACTATCACTGTGAGCACTACACCATGAGAATTGTGACTATGGGCACTGTTACCATGGACAATCTCACCATGGGAACTATCACCGTGAACACTGTCACCATGAACACTGTCACTGTGTGCAGTGTCACCATGTGCACTGTCACTGTAAGGACTATCACCGTAAGCAATGTCACCATGAGCAATGTCACCATGGGCACTGTCACTATTGTGCTCTGCCATCATGTGCAGTGTCACCAAGGTTAATATTACCATAGGCACTTTCACCGTGAGAAATGTGACCGTGCGGAATGACTCTATGGGCACTGGCACCACGGGAATTGTTACTGTGAGCACTGTCACAACGGGCACTATCACCGTGAGAAATCTCACCATGCTAACTGTCCCCGTGGACACTCTCACCGTGAGAAGTGTCACCATGGGCACTGTCACTGTTGGCACTGTCACCATGGGCACTGTCATTGTGGGCACTGTCTCCATGGCCACTGCCATCATGTGCTCTGTCACCATGAACTCTGTAATAATGCCCATTATCAACGTGTGCACTGTCACCATGGGCACTATCACCGTTAGCACTGTCAGCATGTGCACTGTCACTATTTAGCACTGTCACCAGGTGAACTACCACCATGGGCACTGTCACAATGTGCACTATCACCGTGAGCACGGTTACCATGGGCACTGTAACAATGCACAGTTTAACCATCAGTACTGTCCCGATGTGAACTGCCACCAAGAGCACTGTCATCATTAGCACTGTCACCATGAGATCTGTCGCTATGAGAACTGCCACCATGGGTATTTTCAACATGAGTACTGTCACCATGGTATTGTCACCATTTGCACTGTCACCATGAGCACTATCACCGTGAGCACTCTCACTGTGGTCACTGTCACCATGAGCACTGTCGCCATGGGTACTGGCACAATGTAGACAGACACCATGAGCACTGTCACCATGGGCACCATCAGTGTGAGCACTTTCACCATGGTCACTGTCATCTTGGGCACTGTTACCATGAGCAATGTCACCATAGGCAATGGCACCATGGGCCCTGTCATCATGGGCAGTGTCACCATGGGCACTGTCACCATGGGCACTATCACTGTGAGCACTGTCACCATGGATACTGCAAAGATGAGAACTGTCACCATGAGTACTGTCACCGTAAGTACAGTCTGCACGGGTTGTCACCATGTGCACTGTCACCATGAGAACTGTCAACAGGGGCACTGTCACCATTTTTCACTGCCACCATGTGCAGTGTCACCATGCGCACTATCACCATGGAAAGTATCACCGTGAACACGGTCACCATGAACACTGCAACTGTGTGCAGTGTCACCATGCACACTGTCACCGTAAGGACTATCACTGTAAGCAAAGTCACAATGAGCAATGGCACCATGGGCACTGTCACCATTTTGCACTGCCACCAGGTGCAGTGTCACCATAGGCACTTTCACCGTGAGAAATGTGACCATGCGGAATGTCTCTATGGGCACTGGCACCATGGGCATTTTCACTGTGAGCACTGTCACAACGGGCACTATCACCGTGAGAAATCTCATCATGGTAACTGTCCCCATGGGCACATTCACTGTGAGAAGTGTCACCATGGGCACTGTCACTGTCGGCACTGTTACCATGGGCACTGTCATTGTGGACACTGTCACCATGGCCACTACCACCTTGGGCTCTGTCACGATGAACACTGTAATAATACCCATTATCACCGTGGGCACTGTCACCATGGGCACTATCACCGTGAGCACTGTCAGCATGTGCACTGTCACTATTTAGCACTGTCACCAGGTGAACTACCACCATGGGCACTGTCACGATGTGCACTACCACCGTGAGCTCAGTTACCATGGGCACTGTAAAAATGCACAGGGTCACCATCGGTACTGTCCCCATGGGAACTGCCACCAAGAGCACTGTCACCATTAGCACTGTCACAAGTACTGCCACCTTGGGCACTGCTATTATGAGCACTGTCACCATGAGAACTTTCGCTACGAGAACTTCCACCATGAGTATTTTCAACATGAGTAGTGTCACCCTGGGTATTGTCACCATTTGCAATGTCACCATGAGCACTATTACCGTGAGCTCTATCACAGTGAGCACTCTCACTGTGGTCAGTGTCACCATGACCAATGTCGCCATGGGTACTGGCACAATGCGGACTGGCATCATGAGCCCTGTAACCATGGGCACTATCAGTGTTGGCACTCTCACCATGGTCACTGTCACCATGGGCCCTGTCACTATAGGCAATGGTGCCGTGGGAACTTTCAACATGGGCACTGTCATTATGGGCAGTGTCACCATGAACACTGCCACCATGGGCAGCATCACTGTGAGCACTGTCACTATGGGTACTGCAACCATGAGAACTGTCACCATGAGTACTCTCTGCATGGGTTGTCACCGTGTGCACTGTCACCATGAGAACTGTCAACATGGGCACTTTCACCATTTTTCACTGCCACCCTGTGCTTTGTCCCCATGGGAACTATTACCATGAGAAGTGTCACCATGAGTACTGTCATCATTGGCACTGTCACCAAGGGCACGGCCACCATGTGCACAGTTATCATGGTCACTATCACCGTGAGCACTGTCACCATGGGAACTACCAACATGGGCAATGTCATCATGAGCACTTTCACAATGGGAACTGCCACCATGGGCACTATCAATGGGCGGACTCTCACCATGGGCACTATCACCATAGGCACTGTCACCGTGAGCACCGTCACTGTCGGCAATGTCACCATGAGCACTATTACTGTGAGCACTAGCACCGTGAGCACTCTCACCGTGGTCAATGTCACCATGGGCACTGTCACTATTGGTACTGGCACAATGCGGGCTGTCACAGTGTGATCTGTCACCATAGACACTATCACCATGAGCACTCTCACCGTGGTCACTGTTACCATGGGTCCTGTCACTGTGAGCACTGTTACCATAGGCAATGGCTCCGTGGGCACTGACTCCATGGGCACTGTCATCATGGGCATTGTCACCATGGGCAGTGTCACCATGGGCACTGTTAATATGGGCACTATCACCATGAGCACTGTCACCACGGGTACAGCTACCATGAGCAGTGTCAGCATCGGTTGTGACCGTGTGCATTGTCACAATGAGAACTGTCAGCATGGGAACTGTCACCATTTTTCACTGCCACCATGTGCACTACCACCATGTGCACTGTCACCATGGGCACTATCACCGTGAGCACTGTCACCATGAATACTGTCATCATGGGCACTGTCACCAAGGGCACAGCCACCATGTGCACTGTTAACATGGTCACTATCACCATGAGCACTGTCACCATGGGAACTACCCACATGGGCACTGTCATCATGAGCACTTTCACAATGGGAACTGCCACCATGGGCACTATTAACACGAGCACACTCACCATGGGCACTATCCCCAAGGGCACTGTCAGTTTCAGCACTATCACCATGGGTACTGCAACCATGACCACTGTCACCATAAGCACTGTCCCCATTCTCTGTATCACCATGGGCACTGTCACCATGGGCACTATCACCTTGAGAACTGTCAGCCTGGGCACTGTCACCATGGGTATTGGGACTTTGGGCACTGTCACCATGAGCACTGTCACCTTGGGCACTGGCACAATGTGGACTGTCACCATGAGCACTGTCATCATGGGCAGTATCACCATTAGAACTGTCACCGTGGTCACTGTCACCATGGCCACTCTCACCGTGAGCACTATCACAGTGGGTGTTGTGACCATGGGCACTTTCACCATGGGCAGTGTCCCCATGGACAATTTCACTGTTAGGACTGTCACCATGGACACTATAACTATGGACACTGTCACCGTGGGCTCTGTCACCATGGGCACTTTCACCATGAGCACTGCCACTCTGACCACTCTCATCATAAGAACTGTCACCATGGGCACTTTCACGATGGGCACTTCCAACATTGGCACTATCACCATGAGCACTGTCAAGAAGAGCACTGTCATGGTGGGCAATGTCACCATGCGCAATGTCACCACAAGGACTATCACATTAAGCAATGTCACCATGGGCACTGTCACCATTTTGCACTGCCACCATGTGCACTATCACCTTAGGCACTGTCACCATGAGCACTTGATCACTGAGTACTGTCACCATGGGTAATATCACCATGGGCACTGTCACCGTGAGAACTATCACCGTGAGCAATGCCATGATGGGCACTGGCGCCGTGGGTCTTTTCACTATTAGCACTGAAACAATGTGCACTATCACTGTGAGACATCTCACCGTGCTAACTGTCCCCGTGGGAACTGTCGCAGGGAGAAAAGTCATCATGGGCACTGTCACAGTCAGTATTCTCACCATGGGCACTCTCATTGTGGGCAATGTCTCCGTGAGCACTATTACCATGAACACTGCTACCGTGAACACTCTCATGATAAGAACCGTCACCATGGGCACAGACACCATGGGCACTCTCACGGTGTGCACTGTCACCAGGGGCACTGTCACAATGGGCACTGTCACCATGAGCACTGGAACCATGGGCACTCTCACCATGGGCACTATCACCATGAGCAATATCATCATGGGCACTCTCACTATTTTGCACTGCCACCAGATGCACCATGACCATGTGCAGTGTCACCATGGGCAGTGTCACCATCGGTAGTCTCACCATGGGCACTGCCACCATGAGCACTGTCACCAAGAGCACTGTCACCACGAGCACTGCCACCATGAGCACTGTCACCAGAACTGTCAGTATGAGAACTGCCACCATGGGCACTTTCACCATGATTACTATCACCTGGGTATTGTCACCTTTGGCACTGTCAACGTGCGTACTATCACCGTGAGAACTATCACCATGAGCACTGTCACCACGGGCACAGCCTTAATGCGGACTGTCATCATGAACACTGTCACCATGGGCACTACCACAGTGAGAACAGTCACCGTGGTCACTGTCACGATGGGCACTGTCACCATGAGCACTCTCCCTAAGAGCATAATCACCATAGGCACTGTCACCGTGAGAACAGTCACCATGGGCACTGTCAACATGGAGACTGTCACCTTGAGCACTGTCACCATGAGCAATTTCAACAGGATCACTTTCACCGTGAGAACTCTCACCACGGGGACTCTCACCTTTGGCACTGCCTCCGAGGGGTTGTCATGATGAGCACTATCACCATGGGCAGTGTCTCCATGGGCAGTGTCACCGTGAGCACTCTCACTATTGGCACTATCACCATCGGCATGGTCACCGTGAGCACTGTCACAATGGGCATTGTCACACTGGGTGCTGTCACCATGGGCACAGTCACCGTTAGCACTCTCACCATGGACACTGTGATCTTGGGCACTGTCACCATGGGCTCTGCCACCGTTGGCACTGTCACAATGGGAAGTATCTCCATGGGCTTTGTCAGCGTGGGCAATGTCACCCTGGGCACGGCCACCATGATATCTATCACCATAGGCACTGTCACCATGGGCACTGTCACCATGAGCACGGTCACCATGAGCACTGCCACAATGAGCACTGTCACTTATGGCACTGTCCTCATGAGAAGTGTCACCATGATCAATGTCACCATGGACAGGACACGCTGGGTATTGTCAACATGGGCACTGTCTATGAGCAGTCTCACGATGGGAATTGTCACCTTAGGTACTGTCATCATGGGCACTGTCACCGTGAACACTTTTACCATCAGCTCTGTTACCCTGGGTATTGTCACCATGGGAAATATCACCGTGACAGTTGTGAACATGGGCACTCTCACCATGAGCAATGTCACCATGAATACTGTCACCCTGTGTATTGTCACCATGGGCACTGTCACCGTGAGCACTACACCATGAGAATTGTGACAATGGGCACTGTCCCCATGGTCACATTCACGATAGGAACTAACGCCGTGAACACTGTCACCATGAGCAATGTCACTGTGTGCAGTTTCACCATACACACTATCACCGTAAGCAATGTCACTATGAGCAATATCACCATGGGCACTGTCACCATTTTGCCCTGCCACCATGTGCAGTGTCACCATGGGCAGTTTCACTATGAGAACTGTCACCATGGGTAATAGCACCATGGGGACTGTCACCGTGAACACTGTCACTATGTGAATTTTCACCATAGGCCCTGTCACCGTGAGAATTGTCACCATCGGCACTGTCAACATGGAGACTCTAACCTTGAGCACTGTCACCATGAGCACAGACACCATGGTCACATTCAATGTAAGACCTGTCACCACGGGGACTATCAACATTGGCACTGTCACCGTGGGGTTGTCACCATGAGCACTATCACCATGGGCGATGTCTCCATGGGCAGTTTCACCATGAGCACTGTCACTAATGGCACTCTCACCATCGGCACTGTCACCATGGGCACCGTCACCGTGAGCACTGTCACCATGAGCCTTGTCACACTGGGCGCTGTCACCATGGGCACTGTCACCGTGGGCACTGTCCCAATGGGAAGTATCACCCTGGGCTTTGTCAGCCTTGGCACTGTCCCCGTGGGCACTGACACCGTGACATCTATCACCATAAACACTGTAAACATGGGCACTGTCACCATGAGCACGGACACCATGAGCACTGCCACAATGAGCACTGTTATTTATGGCACTGCCAACATGAGCACTGTCACCATGAGCACTGTCACCATGGGCATGACACCATGGGCACTATCACTGTGAGCACTACACCATGAGAATTGTGACTATGGGCACTGTTACCATGGACAATCTCACCATGGGAACTATCACCGTGAACACTGTCACCATGAACACTGTCACTGTGTGCAGTGTCACCATGTGCACTGTCACTGTAAGGACTATCACCGTAAGCAAAGTCACCATGAGCAATGTCACCATGGGCACTGTCACTATTGTGCTCTGCCATCATGTGCAGTGTCACCAAGGTTAATATTACCATAGGCACTTTCACCGTGAGAAATGTGACCGTGCGGAATGACTCTATGGGCACTGGCACCACGGGAATTGTTACTGTGAGCACTGTCACAACGGGCACTATCACCATGAGAAATCTCACCATGCTAACTGTCCCCGTGGACACTCTCACCGTGAGAAGTGTCACCATGGGCACTGTCACTGTTGGCACTGTCACCATGGGCACTGTCATTGTGGGCACTGTCTCCATGGCCACTGCCATCATGTGCTCTGTCACCATGAACTCTGTAATAATGCCCATTATCAACGTGTGCACTGTCACCATGGGCACTATCACCGTTAGCACTGTCAGCATGTGCACTGTCACTATTTAGCACTGTCACCAGGTGAACTACCACCATGGGCACTGTCACAATGTGCACTATCACCGTGAGCACGGTTACCATGGGCACTGTAACAATGCACAGTTTAACCATCAGTACTGTCCCGATGCGAACTGCCACCAAGAGCACTGTCATCATTAGCACTGTCACCACGAGCACTGGCACCTGGTCACTGCTATTATGAGCACTGTCACCATGAGATCTGTCGCTATGAGAACTGCCACCATGGGTATTTTCAACATGAGTACTGTCACCATGGTATTGTCACCATTTGCACTGTCACCATGAGCACTATCACCGTGAGCACTCTCACTGTGGTCACTGTCACCATGAGCACTGTCGCCATGGGTACTGGCACAATGTAGACAGACACCATGAGCACTATCACCATGGGCACCATCAGTGTGAGCACTTTCACCATGGTCACTGTCATCTTGGGCACTGTTACCATGAGCAATGTCACCATAGGCAATGGCACCATGGGCCCTGTCATCATGGGCAGTGTCACCATGGGCACTCTCACCATGGGCACTATCACTGTGAGCACTGTCACCATGGATACTGCAAAGATGAGAACTGTCACCATGAGTACTGTCACCGTAAGTACAGTCTGCACAGGTTGTCACCATGTGCACTGTCACCATGAGAACTGTCAACAGGGGCACTGTCACCATTTTTCACTGCCACCATGTGCAGTGTCACCATGCGCACTATCACCATGGAAAGTATCACCGTGAACACGGTCACCATGAACACTGCAACTGTGTGCAGTGTCACCATGCACACTGTCACCGTAAGGACTATCACTGTAAGCAAAGTCACAATGAGCAATGGCACCATGGGCACTGTCACCATTTTGCACTGCCACCAGGTGCAGTGTCACCATAGGCACTTTCACCGTGAGAAATGTGACCATGCGGAATGTCTCTATGGGCACTGGCACCATGGGCATTGTCACTGTGAGCACTGTCACAACGGGCACTATCACCGTGAGAAATCTCATCATGGTAACTGTCCCCATGGGCACATTCACTGTGAGAAGTGTCACCATGGGCACTGTCACTGTCGGCACTGTTACCATGGGCACTGTCATTGTGGACACTGTCACCATGGCCACTACCACCTTGGGCTCTGTCACGATGAACACTGTAATAATACCCATTATCACCGTGGGCACTGTCACCATGGGCACTATCACCGTGAGCACTGTCAGCATGTGCACTGTCACTATTTAGCACTGTCACCAGGTGAACTACCACCATGGGCACTGTCACGATGTGCACTACCACCGTGAGCACGGTTACCATGGGCACTGTAACAATGCACAGGGTCACCATCGGTACTGTCCCCATGGGAACTGCCACCAAGAGCACTGTCACCATTAGCACTGTCACAAGGACTGCCACCTTGGGCACTGCTATTATGAGCACTGTCACCATGAGAACTTTCGCTACGAGAACTTCCACCATGAGTATTTTCAACATGAGTAGTGTCACCCTGGGTATTGTCACCATTTGCAATGTCACCATGAGCACTATTACCGTGAGCTCTATCACAGTGAGCACTCTCACTGTGGTCAGTGTCACCATGACCAATGTCGCCATGGGTACTGGCACAATGCGGACTGGCACCATGAGCCCTGTCACCATGGGCACTATCAGTGTTGGCACTCTCACCATGGTCACTGTCACCATGGGCCCTGTCACTATAGGCAATGGCGCCGTGGGAACTTTCACCATGGGCACTGTCATTATGGGCAGTATCACCATGAACACTGCCACCATGGGCAGTATCACTGTGAGCACTGTCACTATGGGTACTGCAACCATGAGAACTGTCACCATGAGTACTCTCTGCATGGGTTGTCACCGTGTGCACTGTCACCATGAGAACTGTCAACATGGGCACTTTCACCATTTTTCACTGCCACCCTGTGCTTTGTCCCCATGGGAACTATTACCATGAGAAGTGTCACCATGAGTACTGTCATCATTGGCACTGTCACCAAGGGCACGGCCACCATGTGCACAGTTATCATGGTCACTATCACCGTGAGCACTGTCACCATGGGAACTACCAACATGGGCAATGTCATCATGAGCACTTTCACAATGGGAACTGCCACCATGGGCACTATCAATGGGCGGACTCTCACCATGGGCACTATCACCATAGGCACTGTCACCGTGAGCACCGTCACTGTCGGCAATGTCACCATGAGCACTATTACTGTGAGCACTAGCACCGTGAGCACTCTCACCGTGGTCAATGTCACCATGGGCACTGTCACTATTGGTACTGGCACAATGTGGACTGTCACAGTGTGATCTGTCACCATAGACACTATCACCATGAGCACTCTCACCGTGGTCACTGTTACCATGGGTCCTGTCACTGTGAGCACTGTTACCATAGGCCATGGCTCCGTGGGCACTGACTCCATGGGCACTGTCATCATGGGCATTGTCACCATGGGCAGTGTCACCATGGGCACTGTTAACATGGGCACTATCACCATGAGCACTGTCACCACGGGTACAGCTACCATGAGCAGTGTCAGCATCGGTTGTGACCGTGTGCATTGTCACAATGAGAACTGTCAGCATGGCAACTGTCACCATTTTTCACTGCCACCATGTGCACTACCACCATGTGCACTGTCACCATGGGCACTATCACCGTGAGCACTGTCACCATGAATACTGTCATCATGGGCACTGTCACCAAGGGCACAGCCACCATGTGCACTGTTAACATGGTCACTATCACCATGAGCACTGTCACCATGGGAACTACCCACATGGGCACTGTCATCATGAGCACTTTCACAATGGGAACTGCCACCATGGGCACTATTAACACGAGCACACTCACCATGGGCACTATCCCCAAGGGCACTGTCAGTTTCAGCACTATCACCATGGGTACTGCAACCATGACCACTGTCACCATAAGCACTGTCCCCATTCTCTGTATCACCATGGGCACTGTCACCATGGGCACTATCACCTTGAGAACTGTCAGCCTGGGCACTGTCACCATGGGTATTGGGACTTTGGGCACTGTCACCATGAGCACTGTCACCTTGGGCACTGGCACAATGTGGACTGTCACCATGAGCACTGTCATCATGGGCAGTATCACCATTAGAACTGTCACCGTGGTCACTGTCACCATGGCCACTCTCACCGTGAGCACTATCACAGTGGGTGTTGTGACCATGGGCACTTTCACCATGGGCAGTGTCCCCATGGACAATTTCACTGTTAGGACTGTCACCATGGACACTATAACTATGGACACTGTCACCGTGGGCTCTGTCACCATGGGCACTTTCACCATGAGCACTGCCACTCTGACCACTCTCATCATAAGAACTGTCACCATGGGCACTTTCACGATGGGCACTTCCAACATTGGCACTATCACCATGAGCACTGTCAAGAAGAGCACTGTCATGGTGGGCAATGTCACCATGCGCAATGTCACCACAAGGACTATCACATTAAGCAATGTCACCATGGGCACTGTCACCATTTTGCACTGCCACCATGTGCACTATCACCTTAGGCACTGTCACCATGAGCACTTGATCACTGAGTACTGTCACCATGGGTAATATCACCATGGGCACTGTCACCGTGAGAACTATCACCGTGAGCAATGCCATGATGGGCACTGGCGCCGTGGGTCTTTTCACTATTAGCACTGAAACAATGTGCACTATCACTGTGAGACTTCTCACCGTGCTAACTGTCCCCGTGGGAACTGTCGCAGGGAGAAAAGTCATCATGGGCACTGTCACAGTCAGTATTCTCACCATGGGCACTCTCATTGTGGGCAATGTCTCCGTGAGCACTATTACCATGAACACTGCTACCGTGAACACTCTCATGATAAGAACCGTCACCATGGGCACAGACACCATGGGCACTCTCACGGTGTGCACTGTCACCAGGGGCACTGTCACAATGGGCACTGTCACCATGAGCACTGGAACCATGGGCACTCTCACCATGGGCACTATCACCATGAGCAATATCATCATGGGCACTCTCACTATTTTGCACTGCCACCAGATGCACCATGACCATGTGCAGTGTCACCATGGGCAGTGTCACCATCGGTAGTCTCACCATGGGCACTGCCACCATGAGCACTGTCACCAAGAGCACTGTCACCACGAGCACTGCCACCATGAGCACTGTCACCAGAACTGTCAGTATGAGAACTGCCACCATGGGCACTTTCACCATGATTACTATCACCTGGGTATTGTCACCTTTGGCACTGTCAACGTGCGTACTATCACCGTGAGAACTATCACCATGAGCACTGTCACCACGGGCACAGCCTTAATGCGGACTGTCATCATGAACACTGTCACCATGGGCACTATCACAGTGACAACAGTCACCGTGGTCACTGTCACAATGGGCACTGTCACCATGAGCACTCTCCCTAAGAGCATAATCACCATAGGCACTGTCACCGTGAGAACAGTCACCATGGGCACTGTCAACATGGAGACTGTCACCTTGAGCACTGTCACCATGAGCAATTTCAACAGGATCACTTTCACCGTGAGAACTCTCACCACGGGGACTCTCACCTTTGGCACTGCCTCCGAGGGGTTGTCATGATGAGCACTATCACCATGGGCAGTGTCTCCATGGGCAGTGTCACCGTGAGCACTCTCACTATTGGCACTATCACCATCGGCATGGTCACCGTGAGCACTGTCACAATGGGCATTGTCACACTGGGTGCTGTCACCATGGGCACAGTCACCGTTAGCACTCTCACCATGGACACTGTGATCTTGGGCACTGTCACCATGGGCTCTGCCACCGTTGGCACTGTCACAATGGGAAGTATCTCCATGGGCTTTGTCAGCGTGGGCAATGTCACCCTGGGCACGGCCACCATGATATCTATCACCATAGGCACTGTCACCATGGGCACTGTCACCATGAGCACGGTCACCATGAGCACTGCCACAATGAGCACTGTCACTTATGGCACTGTCCTCATGAGAAGTGTCACCATGATCAATGTCACCATGGACAGGACACGCTGGGTATTGTCAACATGGGCACTGTCTATGAGCAGTCTCACGATGGGAATTGTCACCTTAGGTACTGTCATCATGGGCACTGTCACCGTGAACACTTTTACCATCAGCTCTGTTACCCTGGGTATTGTCACCATGGGAACTATCACCGTGACAGTTGTGAACATGGGCACTCTCACCATGAGCAATGTCACCATGAATACTGTCACCCTGTGTATTGTCACCATGGGCACTGTCACCGTGAGCACTACACCATGAGAATTGTGACAATGGGCACTGTCCCCATGGTCACATTCACGATAGGAACTAACGCCGTGAACACTGTCACCATGAGCAATGTCACTGTGTGCAGTTTCACCATACACACTATCACCGTAAGCAATGTCACTATGAGCAATATCACCATGGGCACTGTCACCATTTTGCCCTGCCACCATGTGCAGTGTCACCATGGGCAGTTTCACTATGAGAACTGTCACCATGGGTAATAGCACCATGGGCACTGTCACCGTGAACACTGTCACTATGTGAATTTTCACCATAGGCCCTGTCACCGTGAGAATTGTCACCATCGGCACTGTCAACATGGAGACTCTAACCTTGAGCACTGTCACCATGAGCACAGACACCATGGTCACATTCAATGTAAGACCTGTCACCACGGGGACTATCAACATTGGCACTGTCACCGTGGGGTTGTCACCATGAGCACTATCACCATGGGCGATGTCTCCATGGGCAGTTTCACCATGAGCACTGTCACTAATGGCACTCTCACCATCGGCACTGTCACCATGGGCACCGTCACCGTGAGCACTGTCACCATGAGCCTTGTCACACTGGGCGCTGTCACCATGGGCACTGTCACCGTGGGCACTGTCCCAATGGGAAGTATCACCCTGGGCTTTGTCAGCCTTGGCACTGTCCCCGTGGGCACTGACACCGTGACATCTATCACCATAAACACTGTAAACATGGGCACTGTCACCATGAGCACAGACACCATGAGCACTGCCACAATGAGCACTGTTATTTATGGCACTGCCAACATGAGCACTGTCACCATGAGCACTGTCACCATGGGCATGACACCATGGGCACTATCACTGTGAGCACTACACCATGAGAATTGTGACTAAGGGCACTGTTACCATGGACAATCTCACCATGGGAACTATCACCGTGAACACTGTCACCATGAACACTGTCACTGTGTGCAGTGTCACCATGTGCACTGTCACTGTAAGGACTATCACCGTAAGCAAAGTCACCATGAGCAATGTCACCATGGGCACTGTCACTATTGTGCTCTGCCATCATGTGCAGTGTCACCAAGGTTAATATTACCATAGGCACTTTCACCGTGAGAAATGTGACCGTGCGGAATGACTCTATGGGCACTGGCACCACGGGAATTGTTACTGTGAGCACTGTCACAACGGGCACTATCACCGTGAGAAATCTCACCATGCTAACTGTCCCCGTGGACACTCTCACCGTGAGAAGTGTCACCATGGGCACTGTCACTGTTGGCACTGTCACCATGGGCACTGTCATTGTGGGCACTGTCTCCATGGCCACTGCCATCATGTGCTCTGTCACCATGAACTCTGTAATAATGCCCATTATCAACGTGTGCACTGTCACCATGGGCACTATCACCGTTAGCACTGTCAGCATGTGCACTGTCACTATTTAGCACTGTCACCAGGTGAACTACCACCATGGGCACTGTCACAATGTGCACTATCACCGTGAGCACGGTTACCATGGGCACTGTAACAATGCACAGTTTAACCATCAGTACTGTCCCGATGCGAACTGCCACCAAGAGCACTGTCATCATTAGCACTGTCACCACGAGCACTGGCACCTGGTCACTGCTATTATGAGCACTGTCACCATGAGATCTGTCGCTATGAGAACTGCCACCATGGGTATTTTCAACATGAGTACTGTCACCATGGTATTGTCACCATTTGCACTGTCACCATGAGCACTATCACCATGAGCACTCTCACTGTGGTCACTGTCACCATGAGCACTGTCGCCATGGGTACTGGCACAATGTAGACAGACACCATGAGCACTGTCACCATGGGCACCATCATTGTGAGCACTTTCACCATGGTCACTGTCATCTTGGGCACTGTTACCATGAGCAATGTCACCATAGGCAATGGCACCATGGGCCCTGTCATCATGGGCAGTGTCACCATGGGCACTCTCACCATGGGCACTATCACTGTGAGCACTGTCACCATGGATACTGCAAAGATGAGAACTGTCACCATGAGTACTGTCACCGTAAGTACAGTCTGCACGGGTTGTCACCATGTGCACTGTCACCATGAGAACTGTCAACAGGGGCACTGTCACCATTTTTCACTGCCACCATGTGCAGTGTCACCATGCGCACTATCACCATGGAAAGTATCACCGTGAACACGGTCACCATGAACACTGCAACTGTGTGCAGTGTCACCATGCACACTGTCACCGTAAGGACTATCACTGTAAGCAAAGTCACAATGAGCAATGGCACCATGGGCACTGTCACCATTTTGCACTGCCACCAGGTGCAGTGTCACCATAGGCACTTTCACCGTGAGAAATGTGACCATGCGGAATGTCTCTATGGGCACTGGCACCATGGGCATTTTCACTGTGAGCACTGTCACAACGGGCACAATCACCGTGAGAAATCTCATCATGGTAACTGTCCCCATGGGCACATTCACTGTGAGAAGTGTCACCATGGGCACTGTCACTGTCGGCACTGTTACCATGGGCACTGTCATTGTGGACACTGTCACCATGGCCACTACCACCTTGCGCTCTGTCACGATGAACACTGTAATAATACCCATTATCACCGTGGGCACTGTCACCATGGGCACTATCACCGTGAGCACTGTCAGCATGTGCACTGTCACTATTTAGCACTGTCACCAGGTGAACTACCACCATGGGCACTGTCACGATGTGCACTACCACCGTGAGCACAGTTACCATGGGCACTGTAAAAATGCACAGGGTCACCATCGGTACTGTCCCCATGGGAACTGCCACCAAGAGCACTGTCACCATTAGCACTGTCACAAGTACTGCCACCTTGGGCACTGCTATTATGAGCACTGTCACCATGAGAACTTTCGCTACGAGAACTTCCACCATGAGTATTTTCAACATGAGTAGTGTCACCCTGGGTATTGTCACCATTTGCAATGTCACCATGAGCACTATTACCGTGAGCTCTATCACAGTGAGCACTCTCACTGTGGTCAGTGTCACCATGACCAATGTCGCCATGGGTACTGGCACAATGCGGACTGGCATCATGAGCCCTGTCACCATGGGCACTATCAGTGTTGGCACTCTCACCATGGTCACTGTCACCATGGGCCCTGTCACTATAGGCAATGGCGCCGTGGGAACTTTCACCATGGGCACTGTCATTATGGGCAGTGTCACCATGAACACTGCCACCATGGGCAGTATCACTGTGAGCACTGTCACTATGGGTACTGCAACCATGAGAACTGTCACCATGAGTACTCTCTGCATGGGTTGTCACCGTGTGCACTGTCACCATGAGAACTGTCAACATGGGCACTTTCACCATTTTTCACTGCCACCCTGTGCTTTGTCCCCATGGGAACTATTACCATGAGAAGTGTCACCATGAGTACTGTCATCATTGGCACTGTCACCAAGGGCACGGCCACCATGTGCACAGTTATCATGGTCACTATCACCGTGAGCACTGTCACCATGGGAACTACCAACATGGGCAATGTCATCATGAGCACTTTCACAATGGGAACTGCCACCATGGGCACTATCAATGGGCGGACTCTCACCATGGGCACTATCACCATAGGCACTGTCACCGTGAGCACCGTCACTGTCGGCAATGTCACCATGAGCACTATTACTGTGAGCACTAGCACCGTGAGCACTCTCACCGTGGTCAATGTCACCATGGGCACTGTCACTATTGGTACTGGCACAATGTGGACTGTCACAGTGTGATCTGTCACCATAGACACTATCACCATGAGCACTCTCACCGTGGTCACTGTTACCATGGGTCCTGTCACTGTGAGCACTGTTACCATAGGCAATGGCTCCGTGGGCACTGACTCCATGGGCACTGTCATCATGGGCATTGTCACCATGGGCAGTGTCACCATGGGCACTGTTAACATGGGCACTATCACCATGAGCACTGTCACCACGGGTACAGCTACCATGAGCAGTGTCAGCATCGGTTGTGACCGTGTGCATTGTCACAATGAGAACTGTCAGCATGGGAACTGTCACCATTTTTCACTGCCACCATGTGCACTACCACCATGTGCACTGTCACCATGGGCACTATCACCGTGAGCACTGTCACCATGAATACTGTCATCATGGGCACTGTCACCAAGGGCACAGCCACCATGTGCACTGTTAACATGGTCACTATCACCATGAGCACTGTCACCATGGGAACTACCCACATGGGCACTGTCATCATGAGCACTTTCACAATGGGAACTGCCACCATGGGCACTATTAACACGAGCACACTCACCATGGGCACTATCCCCAAGGGCACTGTCAGTTTCAGCACTATCACCATGGGTACTGCAACCATGACCACTGTCACCATAAGCACTGTCCCCATTCTCTGTATCACCATGGGCACTGTCACCATGGGCACTATCACCTTGAGACCTGTCAGCCTGGGCACTGTCACCATGGGTATTGGGACTTTGGGCACTGTCACCATGAGCACTGTCACCTTGGGCACTGGCACAATGTGGACTGTCACCATGAGCACTGTCATCATGGGCAGTATCACCATTAGAAGTGTCACCGTGGTCACTGTCACCATGGCCACTCTCACCGTGAGCACTATCACAGTGGGTGTTGTGACCATGGGCACTTTCACCATGGGCAGTGTCCCCATGGACAATTTCACTGTTAGGACTGTCACCATGGACACTATAACTATGGACACTGTCACCGTGGGCTCTGTCACCATGGGCACTTTCACCATGAGCACTGCCACTCTGACCACTCTCATCATAAGAACTGTCACCATGGGCACTTTCACGATGGGCACTTCCAACATTGGCACTATCACCATGAGCACTGTCAAGAAGAGCACTGTCAAGGTGGGCAATGTCACCATGCGCAATGTCACAACCAGGACTATCACATTAAGCAATGTCACCATGGGCACTGTCACCATTTTGCACTGCCACCATGTGCACTATCACCTTAGGCACTGTCACCATGAGCACTTGATCACTGAGTACTGTCACCATGGGTAATATCACCATGGGCACTGTCACCGTGAGAACTATCACCGTGAGCAATGCCATGATGGGCACTGGCGCCGTGGGTCTTTTCACTATTTGCACTGAAACAATGTGCACTATCACTGTGAGACATCTCACCGTGCTAACTGTCCCCGTGGGAACTGTCGCAGGGAGAAAAGTCATCATGGGCACTGTCACAGTCAGTATTCTCACCATGGGCACTCTCATTGTGGGCAATGTCTCCGTGAGCACTATTACCATGAACACTGCTACCGTGAACACTCTCATGATAAGAACCGTCACCATGGGCACAGACACCATGGGCACTCTCACGGTGTGCACTGTCACCAGGGGCACTGTCACAATGGGCACTGTCACCATGAGCACTGGAACCATGGGCACTCTCACCATGGGCACTATCACCATGAGCAATATCATCATGGGCACTCTCACTATTTTGCACTGCCACCAGATGCACCATGACCATGTGCAGTGTCACCATGGGCAGTGTCACCATCGGTAGTCTCACCATGGGCACTGCCACCATGAGCACTGTCACCAAGAGCACTGTCACCACGAGCACTGCCACCATGAGCACTGTCACCAGAACTGTCAGTATGAGAACTGCCACCATGGGCACTTTCACCATGATTACTATCACCTGGGTATTGTCACCTTTGGCACTGTCAACGTGCGTACTATCACCGTGAGAACTATCACCATGAGCACTGTCACCACGGGCACAGCCTTAATGCGGACTGTCATCATGAACACTGTCACCATGGGCACTATCACAGTGACAACAGTCACCGTGGTCACTGTCACAATGGGCACTGTCACCATGAGCACTCTCCCTAAGAGCATAATCACCATAGGCACTGTCACCGTGAGAACAGTCACCATGGGCACTGTCAACATGGAGACTATCACCTTGAGCACTGTCACCATGAGCACTGTCACCATGAGCAATTTCAACAGGATCACTTTCACCGTGAGAACTCTCACCACGGGGACTCTCACCTTTGGCACTGCCTCCGAGGGGTTGTCATGATGAGCACTATCACCATGGGCAGTGTCTCCATGGGCAGTGTCACCGTGAGCACTCTCACTATTGGCACTATCACCATCGGCATGGTCACCGTGAGCACTGTCACAATGGGCATTGTCACACTGGGTGCTGTCACCATGGGCACAGTCACCGTTAGCACTCTCACCATGGACACTGTGATCTTGGGCACTGTCACCATGGGCTCTGCCACCGTTGGCACTGTCACAATGGGAAGTATCTCCATGGGCTTTGTCAGCGTGGGCAATGTCACCCTGGGCACGGCCACCATGATATCTATCACCATAGGCACTGTCACCATGGGCACTGTCACCATGAGCACGGTCACCATGAGCACTGCCACAATGAGCACTGTCACTTATGGCACTGTCCTCATGAGAAGTGTCACCATGATCAATGTCACCATGGACAGGACACGCTGGGTATTGTCACCATGGGCACTGTCTATGAGCAGTCTCACCATGGGAATTGTCACCTTAGGTACTGTCATCATGGGCACTGTCACCGTGAACACTTTTACCATCAGCTCTGTTACCCTGGGTATTGTCACCATGGGAACTATCACCGTGACAGTTGTGAACATGGGCACTCTCACCATGAGCAATGTCACCATGAATAGTGTCACCCTGTGTATTGTCACCATGGGCACTGTCACCGTGAGCACTACACCATGAGAATTGTGACAATGGGCACTGTCCCCATGGTCACATTCACGATAGGAACTAACGCCGTGAACACTGTCACCATGAGCAATGTCACTGTGTGCAGTTTCACCATACACACTATCACCGTAAGCAATATCACCATGAGCAATATCACCATGGGCACTGTCACCATTTTGCACTGCCACCATGTGCAGTGTCACCATGGGCAGTTTCACTATGAGAACTGTCACCATGGGTAATAGCACCATGGGCACTGTCACCGTGAACACTGTCACTATGTGAATTTTCACCATAGGCCCTGTCACCGTGAGAATTGTCACCATCGGCACTGTCAACATGGAGACTCTAACCTTGAGCACTGTCACCATGAGCACAGACACCATGGTCACATTCAATGTAAGACCTGTCACCACGGGGACTATCAACATTGGCACTGTCACCGTGGGGTTGTCACCACGAGCACTATCACCATGGGCGATGTCTCCATGGGCAGTTTCACCATGAGCACTGTCACTAATGGCACTCTCACCATCGGCACTGTCACCATGGGCACCGTCACCGTGAGCACTGTCACCATGAGCCTTGTCACACTGGGCGCTGTCACCATGGGCACTGTCACCGTGGGCACTGTCCCAATGGGAAGTATCACCCTGGGCTTTGTCAGCCTTGGCACTGTCCCCGTGGGCACTGACACCGTGACATCTATCACCATAAACACTGTAAACATGGGCACTGTCACCATGAGCACAGACACCATGAGCACTGCCACAATGAGCACTGTTATTTATGGCACTGCCAACATGAGCACTGTCACCATGAGCACTGTCACCATGGGCATGACACCATGGGCACTGTCACTGTGAGCACTATACCATGAGAATTGTGACTATGGGCACTGTTACCATGGACAATCTCACCATGGGAACTATCACCGTGAACACTGTCACCATGAACACTGTCACTGTGTGCAGTGTCACCATGCGCACTGTCACTGTAAGGACTATCACCATAAGCAAAGTCACCATGAGCAATGTCACCATGGGCACTGTCACCATTTTGCTCTGCCACCATGTGCAGTGTCACCATGGTTAATATCACCATAGGCACTTTCACTGTGAGAAATGTGACTGTGCGGTATGACTCTATGGGCACTGGCACCATGGGCATTGTCACTGTGAGCACTGTCACCACGGGCACTGTCACCGTGAGAAATCTCACCATGCTAACTGTCCCCATGGGCACTGTCACCGTGAGAAGTGTCACCATGGGCACTGTCACTGTCGGCACTGTCACCATGGGCACTGTCATTGTGGGCACTGTCTCCATGGCCACTGCCATCATGTGCTGTCACCATGAACTCTGTAACAATGCCCATTATTACCGTGTGCACTGTCACCATGGGCACTATCACCGTGAGCACTGTCAGCATGTGCACTGTCACTATTTAGCACTGTCACCAGGTGAACTACCACCATAGGCACTGTCACGATGTGCACTATCACCGTGAGCACGGTTACCATGGGCACTGTAACAATTCACAGCGTCACCATCAGTATTGTCCCGATGGGAACTGCCACCAAGAGCACTGTCACCACGAGCACTGGCACCTGGGCACTGCTATTATGAGCACTGTCACCATGAGATCTGTTGCTATGAGAACTGCCACCATGGGTATTTTCAACATGAGTACTGTCACCATGGTATTGTCACCATTTGCATTGTCACCATGAGCACTATTACCGTAAGCACTATCACTATGAGCACTCTCACTGTGGTCACTGTCACCATGAGCACTGTCGCCATGGGTACTGGCACAATGTAGACAGGCACCGTGAGCACTGTCACCATGGGCACCATCAGTGTGAGCACTCTCACCATGGTCACTGTCACCTTGGGCACTGTTTCCATGAGCACTGTCACCATAGGCAATGGCACCATGGGTCCTGTCATCATTGGCACTCTCACCATGGGCACTATCACTGTGAGCACTGTCACCATGGATACTGCAAACATGAGAACTGTCACCGTGAGTACTGTCACCATGAGTACAGTCTGCACGGGTTGTCACCATGTGCACTGTCACCATGAGAACTGTCAACAGGGGCACTGTCACCATTTATCACTGCCACCATGTGCAGTGTCACCATGGGCACTATCACCATGGAAAGTATCACCGTGAACACTGTCACCATAAACACTGCAACTGTGTGCAGTGTCACCATGCACACTGTCACCGTAAGGACTATCACTGTAAGCAAAGTCACTATGAGCAATGTCACCATGGGCACTGTCACCATTTTGCACTGCCACCAGGTGCAGTGTCACCGTAGGCACTTTCACCGTGAGAAATGTGACTGTGTGGAATGTCTCTATGGGCACTGGCACCATGGGCATTGTCACTGTGAGCACTGTCACAACGGGCACTATCACCGTGAGAAATCTCATCATGGTAACTGTCCCCATGGGCACATTCACTGTGAGAAGTGTCACCATGGGCACTGTCACTGTCGGCACTTTTACCATGGGCACTTTCATTGTGGGCACTGTCACCATGGCCACTGCCACCTTGGGCTCTGTCACGATGAACACTGTAATAATACCCATTATCACCGTGGGCACTGTCACCATGGGCACTATCACCGTGAGCACTGTCAGCATGTGCACTGTCACTATTTAGCACTGTCACCAGGTGAACTACCACCATGGGCACTGTCACGATGTGCACTACCAACGTGAGCACGGTTACCATGGGCACTGTAACAATGCACAGGGTCACCATCGGTACTGTCCCCATGGGAACTGCCACCAAGAGCACTGTCACCATTAGCACTGTCACCACGAGGACTGCCACCTTGGGCACTGCTACTATGAGCACTGTCACCATGAGAACTGCCACCATGGGTATTTTCAACATGAGTACTGTCACCATGGGTATTGTCACCATTTGCCCTGTCACCATGAGCATTATTACCATGAGCTCTATCACAGTGAGCACTCTCACTGTGGTCAGTGTCACCATGACCACTGTCGCCATGGGTACTGGCACAATGCGGACTGGCACCATGAGCCCTGTCACCATGGGCACTCTCAGTGTGAGCACTCTCACCATGGTCACTGTCACCATGGGCACTGTTACCATGAGCACTGTCACCATAGGCAATGGCGCCGTGGGAACTTTCACCATGGGCACTGTCATCATGGGCAGTGTCACCATGGGCACTGTCACCATGGGCACTGCCACCATGGGCAGTATCACTGTGAGCACTGTCACCATGGGTACTGCAACCATGAGAACTGTCACCGTGAGTACTGTCTGCATGGGTTGTCACCGTGTGCACTGTCACCCTGAGAACTGTCAACATGGGCACTTTCACCATTTTTCACTGCCACCCTGTGCCTTGTCCCCATGGGAACTATTACCATGAGAACTGTCACCATGAGTACTGTCATCATTGGCACTGTCACCAAGGGCATGGCCAACATGTGCACAGTTACCAGGGTCACTATCACCGTGAGCACTGTCACCATGGGAACTACCAACATGGGCAATGTCATCATGAGCACTTTCACAATGGGAACTGCCACCATGGGCACTATCAATGGGCGGACTCTCACCATGGACACTATCACCATAGGCACTATCACCGTGAGCACCGTCACAGTCGGCACTGTCACCATGAGCACTATTACTGTGAGCACTAGCACCGTGAGCACTCTCACCGTGGTCAATGTCACCATGGGCACTGTCACTATTGGTACTGGCACAATGCGGACTGTCACAGTGTGATCTGTCACCATAGACACTATCACCATGAGCACTCTCACCGTGGTCACTGTTACCATGGGTCCTGTCACTGTGAGCACTGTTACCATAGGCAATGGCTCCGTGGGCACTGACTCCATGGGCACTGTCATCATGGGCATTGTCACCATGGGCAGTGTCACCATGGGCACTGTTAACATGGGCACTATCACCATGAGCACTGTCACCACGGGTACAGCTACCATGAGCAGTGTCAGCATCGGTTGTGACCGTGTGCATTGTCACAATGAGAACTGTCAGCATGGGAACTGTCACCATTTTTCACTGCCACCATGTGCACTACCACTATGTGCACTGTCACCATGGGCACTATCACCCTGAGCACTGTCACCATGAATACTGTCATCATGGGCACTGTCACCAAGGGCACAGCCACCATGTGCACTGTTAACATGGTCACTATCACCATGAGCACTGTCACCATGGGAACTACCCACATGGGCACTGTCATCATGAGCACTTTCACAATGGGAACTGCCACCATGGGCACTATTAACACGAGCACACTCACCATGGGCACTATCCCCAACGGCACTGTCAGTTTCAGCACTATCACCATGGGTACTGCAACCATGACCACTGTCACCATAAGCACTGTCCCCATTCTCTGTATCACCATGTGCACTGTCACCATGGGCACTATCACCTTGAGAACTGTCAGCCTGGGCACTGTCACCATGGGTATTGGGACTTTGGGCACTGTCACCATGAGCACTGTCACCTTGGGCACTGGCACAATGTGGACTGTCACCATGAGCACTGTCATCATGGGCAGTATCACCATTAGAACTGTCACCGTGGTCACTGTTACCATGGCCACTCTCACCGTGAGCACTATCACCGTGAGTGTTGTGACCATGGGCACTTTCACCATGGGCAGTGTCCCCATGGACAATTTCACTGTTAGGACTGTCACCATGGACACTATAACTATGGACACTGTCACCGTGGGCTCTGTCACCATGGGCACTTTCACCATGAGCACTGCCACTCTGACCACTCTCATCATAAGAACTGTCACCATGGGCACTTTCACGATGGGCACTTCCAACATTGGCACTATCACCATGAGCACTGTCAAGAAGAGCACTGTCATGGTGGGCAATGTCACCATGCGCAATGTCACCACAAGGACTATCACATTAAGCAATGTCACCATGGGCACTGTCACCATTTTGCACTGCCACCATGTGCACTATCACCTTAGGCACTGTCACCATGAGCACTTGATCACTGAGTACTGTCACCATGGGTAATATCACCATGGGCACTGTCACCGTGAGAACTATCACCGTGAGCAATGCCATGATGGGCACTGGCGCCGTGGGTCTTTTCACTATTAGCACTGAAACAATGTGCACTATCACTGTGAGACATCTCACCGTGCTAACTGTCCCCGTGGGAACTGTCGCAGGGAGAAAAGTCATCATGGGCACTGTCACAGTCAGTATTCTCACCATGGGCACTCTCATTGTGGGCAATGTCTCCGTGAGCACTATTACCATGAACACTGCTACCGTGAACACTCTCATGATAAGAACCGTCACCATGGGCACAGACACCATGGGCACTCTCACGGTGTGCACTGTCACCAGGGGCACTGTCACAATGGGCACTGTCACCATGAGCACTGGAACCATGGGCACTCTCACCATGGGCACTATCACCATGAGCAATATCATCATGGGCACTCTCACTATTTTGCACTGCCACCAGATGCACCATGACCATGTGCAGTGTCACCATGGGCAGTGTCACCATCGGTAGTTTCACCATGGGCACTGCCACCATGAGCACTGTCACCAAGAGCACTGTCACCACGAGCACTGCCACCATGAGCACTGTCACCAGAACTGTCAGTATGAGAACTGCCACCATGGGCACTTTCACCATGATTACTATCACCTGGGTATTGTCACCTTTGGCACTGTCAACGTGCGTACTATCACCGTGAGAACTATCACCATGAGCACTGTCACCACGGGCACAGCCTTAATGCGGACTGTCATCATGAACACTGTCACCATGGGCACTACCACGGTGAGAACAGTCACCGTGGTCACTGTCACCATGAGCACTGTCACCATGAGCACTGTCACTAAGAGCATAATCACCTTAGGCACTGTCACCGTGAGAACAGTCACCATGGGCACTGTCAACATGGAGACTATCACCTTGAGCACTGTCACCATGAGAAATTTCAACAGGATCACTTTCACCGTGAGAACTGTCACCACGGGGACTCTCACCATTGGCACTGCCTCCGAGGGGTTGTCATGATGAGCACTATCACCATGGGCAGTGTCTCCATGGGCAGTGTCACCGTGAGCACTCTCACAATTGGCACTATCACCATCGGCATGGTCACCGTGAGCACTGTCACAATGGGCATTGTCACACTGGGTGCTGTCACCATGGGCACAGTCATCGTTAGCACTCTCACCATGGACACTGTGATCTTGGGCACTGTCACCATGGGCTCTGCCACCGTTGGCACTGTCACAATGGGAAGTATCACCATGGGCTTTGTCAGCGTGGGCAATGTCACCCTGGGCACGGCCACCATGATATCTATCACCATAGGCACTGTCACCATGGGCACTGTCACCATGAGCACGGTCACCATGAGCACTGCCACAATGAGCACTGTCACTTATGGCACTGTCCTCATGAGAAGTGTCACCATGATCACTGTCACCATGGACAGGACACGCTGGGTATTGTCACCATGGGCACTGTCTATGAGCAGTCTCACGATGGGAATTGTCACCTTAGGTACTGTCATCATGGGCACTGTCACCGTGAACACTTTTACCATCAGCTCTGTTACCCTGGGTATTGTCACCATGGGAACTATCACCGTGACAGTTGTGAACATGGGCACTCTCACCATGAGCAATGTCACCATGAATACTGTCACCCTGTGTATTGTCACCATGGGCACTGTCACCGTGAGCACTACACCATGAGAATTGTGACAATGGGCACTGTCCCCATGGTCACATTCACGATAGGAACTAACGCCGTGAACACTGTCACCATGAGCAATGTCACTGTGTGCAGTTTCACCATACACACTATCACCGTAAGCAATGTCACTATGAGCAATATCACCATGGGCACTGTCACCATTTTGCCCTGCCACCATGTGCAGTGTCACCATGGGCAGTTTCACTATGAGAACTGTCACCATGGGTAATAGCACCATGGGCACTGTCACCGTGAACACTGTCACTATGTGAATTTTCACCATAGGCCCTGTCACCGTGAGAATTGTCACCATCGGCACTGTCAACATGGAGACTCTAACCTTGAGCACTGTCACCATGAGCACAGACACCATGGTCACATTCAATGTAAGACCTGTCACCACGGGGACTATCAACATTGGCACTGTCACCGTGGGGTTGTCACCACGAGCACTATCACCATGGGCGATGTCTCCATGGGCAGTTTCACCATGAGCACTGTCACTAATGGCACTCTCACCATCGGCACTGTCACCATGGGCACCGTCACCGTGAGCACTGTCACCATGAGCCTTGTCACACTGGGCGCTGTCACCATGGGCACCGTCACCGTGGGCACTGTCCCAATGGGAAGTATCACCCTGGGCTTTGTCAGCCTTGGCACTGTCCCCGTGGGCACTGACACCGTGACATCTATCACCATAAACACTGTAAACATGGGCACTGTCACCATGAGCACAGACACCATGAGCACTGCCACAATGAGCACTGTTATTTATGGCACTGCCAACATGAGCACTGTCACCATGAGCACTGTCACCATGGGCATGACACCATGGGCACTATCACTGTGAGCACTACACCATGAGAATTGTGACTAAGGGCACTGTTACCATGGACAATCTCACCATGGGAACTATCACCGTGAACACTGTCACCATGAACACTGTCACTGTGTGCAGTGTCACCATGTGCACTGTCACTGTAAGGACTATCACCGTAAGCAATGTAACCATGAGCAATGTCACCATGGGCACTGTCACTATTGTGCTCTTCCACCATGTGCAGTGTCACCAAGGTTAATATTACCATAGGCACTTTCACCGTGAGAAATGTGACCGTGCGGAATGACTCTATGGGCACTGGCACCACGGGAATTGTTACTGTGAGCACTGTCACAACGGGCACTATCACCGTGAGAAATCTCACCATGCTAAGTGTCCCCGTGGACACTCTCACCGTGAGAAGTGTCACCATGGGCACTGTCACTGTTGGCACTGTCACCATGGGCACTGTCATTGTGGGCACTGTCTCCATGGCCACTGCCATCATGTGCTCTGTCACCATGAACTCTGTAATAATGCCCATTATCAACGTGTGCACTGTCACCATGGGCACTATCACCGTTAGCACTGTCAGCATGTGCACTGTCACTATTTAGCACTGTCACCAGGTGAACTACCACCATGGGCACTGTCACAATGTGCACTATCACCGTGAGCACGGTTACCATGGGCACTGTAACAATGCACAGTTTAACCATCAGTACTGTCCCGATGTGAACTGCCACCAAGAGCACTGTCATCATTAGCACTGTCACCATGAGATCTGTCGCTATGAGAACTGCCACCATGGGTATTTTCAACATGAGTACTGTCACCATGGTATTGTCACCATTTGCACTGTCACCATGAGCACTATCACCGTGAGCACTCTCACTGTGGTCACTGTCACCATGAGCACTGTCGCCATGGGTACTGGCACAATGTAGACAGACACCATGAGCACTGTCACCATGGGCACCATCAGTGTGAGCACTTTCACCATGGTCACTGTCATCTTGGGCACTGTTACCATGAGCAATGTCACCATAGGCAATGGCACCATGGGCCCTGTCATCATGGGCAGTGTCACCATGGGCACTCTCACCATGGGCACTATCACTGTGAGCACTGTCACCATGGATACTGCAAAGATGAGAACTGTCACCATGAGTACTGTCACCATAAGTACAGTCTGCACGGGTTGTCACCATGTGCACTGTCACCATGAGAACTGTCAACAGGGGCACTGTCACCATTTTTCACTGCCACCATGTGCAGTGTCACCATGCGCACTATCACCATGGAAAGTATCACCGTGAACACGGTCACCATGAACACTGCAACTGTGTGCAGTGTCACCATGCACACTGTCACCGTAAGGACTATCACTGTAAGCAAAGTCACAATGAGCAATGGCACCATGGGCACTGTCACCATTTTGCACTGCCACCAGGTGCAGTGTCACCATAGGCACTTTCACCGTGAGAAATGTGACCATGCGGAATGTCTCTATGGGCACTGGCACCATGGGCATTTTCACTGTGAGCACTGTCACAACGGGCACTATCACCGTGAGAAATCTCATCATGGTAACTGTCCCCATGGGCACATTCACTGTGAGAAGTGTCACCATGGGCACTGTCACTGTCGGCACTGTTACCATGGGCACTGTCATTGTGGACACTGTCACCATGGCCACTACCACCTTGGGCTCTGTCACGATGAACACTGTAATAATACCCATTATCACCGTGGGCACTGTCACCATGGGCACTATCACCGTGAGCACTGTCAGCATGTGCACTGTCACTATTTAGCACTGTCACCAGGTGAACTACCACCATGGGCACTGTCACGATGTGCACTACCACCGTGAGCACAGTTACCATGGGCACTGTAAAAATGCACAGGGTCACCATCGGTACTGTCCCCATGGGAACTGCCACCAAGAGCACTGTCACCATTAGCACTGTCACAAGTACTGCCACCTTGGGCACTGCTATTATGAGCACTGTCACCATGAGAACTTTCGCTACGAGAACTTCCACCATGAGTATTTTCAACATGAGTAGTGTCACCCTGGGTATTGTCACCATTTGCAATGTCACCATGAGCACTATTACCGTGAGCTCTATCACAGTGAGCACTCTCACTGTGGTCAGTGTCACCATGACCAATGTCGCCATGGGTACTGGCACAATGCGGACTGGCATCATGAGCCCTGTAACCATGGGCACTATCAGTGTTGGCACTCTCACCATGGTCACTGTCACCATGGGCCCTGTCACTATAGGCAATGGTGCCGTGGGAACTTTCACCATGGGCACTGTCATTATGGGCAGTGTCACCATGAACACTGCAACCATGGGCAGCATCACTGTGAGCACTGTCACTATGGGTACTGCAACCATGAGAACTGTCACCATGAGTACTCTCTGCATGGGTTGTCACCGTGTGCACTGTCACCATGAGAACTGTCAACATGGGCACTTTCACCATTTTTCACTGCCACCCTGTGCTTTGTCCCCATGGGAACTATTACCATGAGAAGTGTCACCATGAGTACTGTCATCATTGGCACTGTCACCAAGGGCACGGCCACCATGTGCACAGTTATCATGGTCACTATCACCGTGAGCACTGTCACCATGGGAACTACCAACATGGGCAATGTCATCATGAGCACTTTCACAATGGGAACTGCCACCATGGGCACTATCAATGGGCGGACTCTCACCATGGGCACTATCACCATAGGCACTGTCACCGTGAGCACCGTCACTGTCGGCAATGTCACCATGAGCACTATTACTGTGAGCACTAGCACCGTGAGCACTCTCACCGTGGTCAATGTCACCATGGGCACTGTCACTATTGGTACTGGCACAATGCGGACTGTCACAGTGTGATCTGTCACCATAGACACTATCACCATGAGCACTCTCACCGTGGTCACTGTTACCATGGGTCCTGTCACTGTGAGCACTGTTACCATAGGCAATGGCTCCGTGGGCACTGACTCCATGGGCACTGTCATCATGGGCATTGTCACCATGGGCAGTGTCACCATGGGCACTGTTAACATGGGCACTATCACCATGAGCACTGTCACCACGGGTACAGCTACCATGAGCAGTGTCAGCATCGGTTGTGACCGTGTGCATTGTCACAATGAGAACTGTCAGCATGGGAACTGTCACCATTTTTCACTGCCACCATGTGCACTACCACCATGTGCACTGTCACCATGGGCACTATCACCGTGAGCACTGTCACCATGAATACTGTCATCATGGGCACTGTCACCAAGGGCACAGCCACCATGTGCACTGTTAACATGGTCACTATCACCATGAGCACTGTCACCATGGGAACTACCCACATGGGCACTGTCATCATGAGCACTTTCACAATGGGAACTGCCACCATGGGCACTATTAACACGAGCACACTCACCATGGGCACTATCCCCAAGGGCACTGTCAGTTTCAGCACTATCACCATGGGTACTGCAACCATGACCACTGTCACCATAAGCACTGTCCCCATTCTCTGTATCACCATGGGCACTGTCACCATGGGCACTATCACCTTGAGAACTGTCAGCCTGGGCACTGTCACCATGGGTATTGGGACTTTGGGCACTGTCACCATGAGCACTGTCACCTTGGGCACTGGCACAATGTGGACTGTCACCATGAGCACTGTCATCATGGGCAGTATCACCATTAGAACTGTCACCGTGGTCACTGTCACCATGGCCACTCTCACCGTGAGCACTATCACAGTGGGTGTTGTGACCATGGGCACTTTCACCATGGGCAGTGTCCCCATGGACAATTTCACTGTTAGGACTGTCACCATGGACACTATAACTATGGACACTGTCACCGTGGGTTCTGTCACCATGGGCACTTTCACCATGAGCACTGCCACTCTGACCACTCTCATCATAAGAACTGTCACCATGGGCACTTTCACGATGGGCACTTCCAACATTGGCACTATCACCATGAGCACTGTCAAGAAGAGCACTGTCATGGTGGGCAATGTCACCATGCGCAATGTCACCACAAGGACTATCACATTAAGCAATGTCACCATGGGCACTGTCACCATTTTGCACTGCCACCATGTGCACTATCACCTTAGGCACTGTCACCATGAGCACTTGATCACTGAGTACTGTCACCATGGGTAATATCACCATGGGCACTGTCACCGTGAGAACTATCACCGTGAGCAATGCCATGATGGGCACTGGCGCCGTGGGTCTTTTCACTATTAGCACTGAAACAATGTGCACTATCACTGTGAGACATCTCACCGTGCTAACTGTCCCCGTGGGAACTGTCGCAGGGAGAAAAGTCATCATGGGCACTGTCACAGTCAGTATTCTCACCATGGGCACTCTCATTGTGGGCAATGTCTCCGTGAGCACTATTACCATGAACACTGCTACCGTGAACACTCTCATGATAAGAACCGTCACCATGGGCACAGACACCATGGGCACTCTCACGGTGTGCACTGTCACCAGGGGCACTGTCACAATGGGCACTGTCACCATGAGCACTGGAACCATGGGCACTCTCACCATGGGCACTATCACCATGAGCAATATCATCATGGGCACTCTCACTATTTTGCACTGCCACCAGATGCACCATGACCATGTGCAGTGTCACCATGGGCAGTGTCACCATCGGTAGTCTCACCATGGGCACTGCCACCATGAGCACTGTCACCAAGAGCACTGTCACCACGAGCACTGCCACCATGAGCACTGTCACCAGAACTGTCAGTATGAGAACTGCCACCATGGGCACTTTCACCATGATTACTATCACTTGGGTATTGTCACCTTTGGCACTGTCAACGTGCGTACTATCACCGTGAGAACTATCACCATGAGCACTGTCACCACGGGCACAGCCTTAATGCGGACTGTCATCATGAACACTGTCACCATGGGCACTACCACAGTGAGAACAGTCACCGTGGTCACTGTCACGATGGGCACTGTCACCATGAGCACTCTCCCTAAGAGCATAATCACCATAGGCACTGTCACCGTGAGAACAGTCACCATGGGCACTGTCAACATGGAGACTGTCACCTTGAGCACTGTCACCATGAGCACTGTCACCATGAGCAATTTCAACAGGATCACTTTCACCGTGAGAACTCTCACCACGGGGACTCTCACCTTTGGCACTGCCTCCGAGGGGTTGTCATGATGAGCACTATCACCATGGGCAGTGTCTCCATGGGCAGTGTCACCGTGAGCACTCTCACTATTGGCACTATCACCATCGGCATGGTCACCGTGAGCACTGTCACAATGGGCATTGTCACACTGGGTGCTGTCACCATGGGCACAGTCACCGTTAGCACTCTCACCATGGACACTGTGATCTTGGGCACTGTCACCATGGGCTCTGCCACCGTTGGCACTGTCACAATGGGAAGTATCTCCATGGGCTTTGTCAGCGTGGGCAATGTCACCCTGGGCACGGCCACCATGATATCTATCACCATAGGCACTGTCACCATGGGCACTGTCACCATGAGCACGGTCACCATGAGCACTGCCACAATGAGCACTGTCACTTATGGCACTGTCCTCATGAGAAGTGTCACCATGATCAATGTCACCATGGACAGGACACGCTGGGTATTGTCAACATGGGCACTGTCTATGAGCAGTCTCACGATGGGAATTGTCACCTTAGGTACTGTCATCATGGGCACTGTCACCGTGAACACTTTTACCATCAGCTCTGTTACCCTGGGTATTGTCACCATGGGAAATATCACCGTGACAGTTGTGAACATGGGCACTCTCACCATGAGCAATGTCACCATGAATACTGTCACCCTGTGTATTGTCACCATGGGCACTGTCACCGTGAGCACTACACCATGAGAATTGTGACAATGGGCACTGTCCCCATGGTCACATTCACGATAGGAACTAACGCCGTGAACACTGTCACCATGAGCAATGTCACTGTGTGCAGTTTCACCATACACACTATCACCGTAAGCAATGTCACTATGAGCAATATCACCATGGGCACTGTCACCATTTTGCCCTGCCACCATGTGCAGTGTCACCATGGGCAGTTTCACTATGAGAACTGTCACCATGGGTAATAGCACCATGGGGACTGTCACCGTGAACACTGTCACTATGTGAATTTTCACCATAGGCCCTGTCACCGTGAGAATTGTCACCATCGGCACTGTCAACATGGAGACTCTAACCTTGAGCACTGTCACCATGAGCACAGACACCATGGTCACATTCAATGTAAGACCTGTCACCACGGGGACTATCAACATTGGCACTGTCACCGTGGGGTTGTCACCATGAGCACTATCACCATGGGCGATGTCTCCATGGGCAGTTTCACCATGAGCACTGTCACTAATGGCACTCTCACCATCGGCACTGTCACCATGGGCACCGTCACCGTGAGCACTGTCACCATGAGCCTTGTCACACTGGGCGCTGTCACCATGGGCACTGTCACCGTGGTCACTGTCCCAATGGGAAGTATCACCCTGGGCTTTGTCAGCCTTGGCACTGTCCCCTTGGGCACTGACACCGTGACATCTATCACCATAAACACTGTAAACATGGGCACTGTCACCATGAGCACGGACACCATGAGCACTGTCACAATGAGCACTGTTATTTATGGCACTGCCAACATGAGCACTGTCACCATGAGCACTGTCACCATGGGCATGACACCATGGGCACTATCACTGTGAGCACTACACCATGAGAATTGTGACTATGGGCACTGTTACCATGGACAATCTCACCATGGGAACTATCACCGTGAACACTGTCACCATGAACACTGTCACTGTGTGCAGTGTCACCATGTGCACTGTCACTGTAAGGACTATCACCGTAAGCAAAGTCACCATGAGCAATGTCACCATGGGCACTGTCACTATTGTGCTCTGCCATCATGTGCAGTGTCACCAAGGTTAATATTACCATAGGCACTTTCACCGTGAGAAATGTGACCGTGCGGAATGACTCTATGGGCACTGGCACCACGGGAATTGTTACTGTGAGCACTGTCACAACGGGCACTATCACCATGAGAAATCTCACCATGCTAACTGTCCCCGTGGACACTCTCACCGTGAGAAGTGTCACCATGGGCACTGTCACTGTTGGCACTGTCACCATGGGCACTGTCATTGTGGGCACTGTCTCCATGGCCACTGCCATCATGTGCTCTGTCACCATGAGCTCTGTAATAATGCCCATTATCAACGTGTGCACTGTCACCATGGGCACTATCACCGTTAGCACTGTCAGCATGTGCACTGTCACTATTTAGCACTGTCACCAGGTGAACTACCACCATGGGCACTGTCACAATGTGCACTATCACCGTGAGCACGGTTACCATGGGCACTGTAACAATGCACAGTTTAACCATCAGTACTGTCCCGATGCGAACTGCCACCAAGAGCACTGTCATCATTAGCACTGTCACCACGAGCACTGGCACCTGGTCACTGCTATTATGAGCACTGTCACCATGAGATCTGTCGCTATGAGAACTGCCACCATGGGTATTTTCAACATGAGTACTGTCACCATGGTATTGTCACCATTTGCACTGTCACCATGAGCACTATCACCGTGAGCACTCTCACTGTGGTCACTGTCACCATGAGCACTGTCGCCATGGGTACTGGCACAATGTAGACAGACACCATGAGCACTGTCACCATGGGCACCATCAGTGTGAGCACTTTCACCATGGTCACTGTCATCTTGGGCACTGTTACCATGAGCAATGTCACCATAGGCAATGGCACCATGGGCCCTGTCATCATGGGCAGTGTCACCATGGGCACTCTCACCATGGGCACTATCACTGTGAGCACTGTCACCATGGATACTGCAAAGATGAGAACTGTCACCATGAGTACTGTCACCGTAAGTACAGTCTGCACAGGTTGTCACCATGTGCACTGTCACCATGAGAACTGTCAACAGGGGCACTGTCACCATTTTTCACTGCCACCATGTGCAGTGTCACCATGCGCACTATCACCATGGAAAGTATCACCGTGAACACGGTCACCATGAACACTGCAACTGTGTGCAGTGTCACCATGCACACTGTCACCGTAAGGACTATCACTGTAAGCAAAGTCACAATGAGCAACGGCACCATGGGCACTGTCACCATTTTGCACTGCCACCAGGTGCAGTGTCACCATAGGCACTTTCACCGTGAGAAATGTGACCATGCGGAATGTCTCTATGGGCACTGGCACCATGGGCATTGTCACTGTGAGCACTGTCACAACGGGCACTATCACCGTGAGAAATCTCATCATGGTAACTGTCCCCATGGGCACATTCACTGTGAGAAGTGTCACCATGGGCACTGTCACTGTCGGCACTGTTACCATGGGCACTGTCATTGTGGACACTGTCACCATGGCCACTACCACCTTGGGCTCTGTCACGATGAACACTGTAATAATACCCATTATCACCGTGGGCACTGTCACCATGGGCACTATCACCGTGAGCACTGTCAGCATGTGCACTGTCACTATTTAGCACTGTCACCAGGTGAACTACCACCATGGGCACTGTCACGATGTGCACTACCACCGTGAGCACGGTTACCATGGGCACTGTAACAATGCACAGGGTCACCATCGGTACTGTCCCCATGGGAACTGCCACCAAGAGCACTGTCACCATTAGCACTGTCACAAGGACTGCCACCTTGGGCACTGCTATTATGAGCACTGTCACCATGAGAACTTTCGCTACGAGAACTTCCACCATGAGTATTTTCAACATGAGTAGTGTCACCCTGGGTATTGTCACCATTTGCAATGTCACCATGAGCACTATTACCGTGAGCTCTATCACAGTGAGCACTCTCACTGTGGTCAGTGTCACCATGACCAATGTCGCCATGGGTACTGGCACAATGCGGACTGGCACCATGAGCCCTGTCACCATGGGCACTATCAGTGTTGGCACTCTCACCATGGTCACTGTCACCATGGGCCCTGTCACTATAGGCAATGGCGCCGTGGGAACTTTCACCATGGGCACTGTCATTATGGGCAGTATCACCATGAACACTGCCACCATGGGCAGTATCACTGTGAGCACTGTCACTATGGGTACTGCAACCATGAGAACTGTCACCATGAGTACTCTCTGCATGGGTTGTCACCGTGTGCACTGTCACCATTAGAACTGTCAACATGGGCACTTTCACCATTTTTCACTGCCACCCTGTGCTTTGTCCCCATGGGAACTATTACCATGAGAAGTGTCACCATGAGTACTGTCATCATTGGCACTGTCACCAAGGGCACGGCCACCATGTGCACAGTTATCATGGTCACTATCACCGTGAGCACTGTCACCATGGGAACTACCAACATGGGCAATGTCATCATGAGCACTTTCACAATGGGAACTGCCACCATGGGCACTATCAATGGGCGGACTCTCACCATGGGCACTATCACCATAGGCACTGTCACCGTGAGCACCGTCACTGTCGGCAATGTCACCATGAGCACTATTACTGTGAGCACTAGCACCGTGAGCACTCTCACCGTGGTCAATGTCACCATGGGCACTGTCACTATTGGTACTGGCACAATGTGGACTGTCACAGTGTGATCTGTCACCATAGACACTATCACCATGAGCACTCTCACCGTGGTCACTGTTACCATGGGTCCTGTCACTGTGAGCACTGTTACCATAGGCAATGGCTCCGTGGGCACTGACTCCATGGGCACTGTCATCATGGGCATTGTCACCATGGGCAGTGTCACCATGGGCACTGTTAACATGGGCACTATCACCATGAGCACTGTCACCACGGGTACAGCTACCATGAGCAGTGTCAGCATCGGTTGTGACCGTGTGCATTGTCACAATGAGAACTGTCAGCATGGGAACTGTCACCATTTTTCACTGCCACCATGTGCACTACCACCATGTGCACTGTCACCATGGGCACTATCACCGTGAGCACTGTCACCATGAATACTGTCATCATGGGCACTGTCACCAAGGGCACAGCCACCATGTGCACTGTTAACATGGTCACTATCACCATGAGCACTGTCACCATGGGAACTACCCACATGGGCACTGTCATCATGAGCACTTTCACAATGGGAACTGCCACCATGGGCACTATTAACACGAGCACACTCACCATGGGCACTATCCCCAAGGGCACTGTCAGTTTCAGCACTATCACCATGGGTACTGCAACCATGACCACTGTCACCATAAGCACTGTCCCCATTCTCTGTATCACCATGGGCACTGTCACCATGGGCACTATCACCTTGAGACCTGTCAGCCTGGGCACTGTCACCATGGGTATTGGGACTTTGGGCACTGTCACCATGAGCACTGTCACCTTGGGCACTGGCACAATGTGGACTGTCACCATGAGCACTGTCATCATGGGCAGTATCACCATTAGAACTGTCACCGTGGTCACTGTCACCATGGCCACTCTCACCGTGAGCACTATCACAGTGGGTGTTGTGACCATGGGCACTTTCACCATGGGCAGTGTCCCCATGGACAATTTCACTGTTAGGACTGTCACCATGGACACTATAACTATGGACACTGTCACCGTGGGCTCTGTCACCATGGGCACTTTCACCATGAGCACTGCCACTCTGACCACTCTCATCATAAGAACTGTCTCCATGGGCACTTTCACGATGGGCACTTCCAACATTGGCACTATCACCATGAGCACTGTCAAGAAGAGCACTGTCATGGTGGGCAATGTCACCATGCGCAATGTCACCACAAGGACTATCACATTAAGCAATGTCACCATGGGCACTGTCACCATTTTGCACTGCCACCATGTGCACTATCACCTTAGGCACTGTCACCATGAGCACTTGATCACTGAGTACTGTCACCATGGGTAATATCACCATGGGCACTGTCACCGTGAGAACTATCACCGTGAGCAATGCCATGATGGGCACTGGCGCCGTGGGTCTTTTCACTATTAGCACTGAAACAATGTGCACTATCACTGTGAGACTTCTCACCGTGCTAACTGTCCCCGTGGGAACTGTCGCAGGGAGAAAAGTCATCATGGGCACTGTCACAGTCAGTATTCTCACCATGGGCACTCTCATTGTGGGCAATGTCTCCGTGAGCACTATTACCATGAACACTGCTACCGTGAACACTCTCATGATAAGAACCGTCACCATGGGCACAGACACCATGGGCACTCTCACGGTGTGCACTGTCACCAGGGGCACTGTCACAATGGGCACTGTCACCATGAGCACTGGAACCATGGGCACTCTCACCATGGGCACTATCACCATGAGCAATATCATCATGGGCACTCTCACTATTTTGCACTGCCACCAGATGCACCATGACCATGTGCAGTGTCACCATGGGCAGTGTCACCATCGGTAGTCTCACCATGGGCACTGCCACCATGAGCACTGTCACCAAGAGCACTGTCACCACGAGCACTGCCACCATGAGCACTGTCACCAGAACTGTCAGTATGAGAACTGCCACCATGGGCACTTTCACCATGATTACTATCACCTGGGTATTGTCACCTTTGGCACTGTCAACGTGCGTACTATCACCGTGAGAACTATCACCATGAGCACTGTCACCACGGGCACAGCCTTAATGCGGACTGTCATCATGAACACTGTCACCATGGGCACTACCACAGTGACAACAGTCACCGTGGTCACTGTCACAATGGGCACTGTCACCATGAGCACTCTCCCTAAGAGCATAATCACCATAGGCACTGTCACCGTGAGAACAGTCACCATGGGCACTGTCAACATGGAGACTATCACCTTGAGCACTGTCACCATGAGCACTGTCACCATGAGCAATTTCAACAGGATCACTTTCACCGTGAGAACTCTCACCACGGGGACTCTCACCTTTGGCACTGCCTCCGAGGGGTTGTCATGATGAGCACTATCACCATGGGCAGTGTCTCCATGGGCAGTGTCACCGTGAGCACTCTCACTATTGGCACTATCACCATCGGCATGGTCACCGTGAGCACTGTCACAATGGGCATTGTCACACTGGGTGCTGTCACCATGGGCACAGTCACCGTTAGCACTCTCACCATGGACACTGTGATCTTGGGCACTGTCACCATGGGCTCTGCCACCGTTGGCACTGTCACAATGGGAAGTATCACCATGGGCTTTGTCAGCGTGGGCAATGTCACCCTGGGCACGGCCACCATGATATCTATCACCATAGGCACTGTCACCATGGGCACTGTCACCATGAGCACGGTCACCATGAGCACTGCCACAATGAGCACTGTCACTTATGGCACTGTCCTCATGAGAAGTGTCACCATGATCAATGTCACCATGGACAGGACACGCTGGGTATTGTCAACATGGGCACTGTCTATGAGCAGTCTCACGATGGGAATTGTCACCTTAGGTACTGTCATCATGGGCACTGTCACCGTGAACACTTTTACCATCAGCTCTGTTACCCTGGGTATTGTCACCATGGGAACTATCACCGTGACAGTTGTGAACATGGGCACTCTCACCATGAGCAATGTCACCATGAATACTGTCACCCTGTGTATTGTCACCATGGGCACTGTCACCGTGAGCACTACACCATGAGAATTGTGACAATGGGCACTGTCCCCATGGTCACATTCACGATAGGAACTAACGCCGTGAACACTGTCACCATGAGCAATGTCACTGTGTGCAGTTTCACCATACACACTATCACCGTAAGCAATGTCACTATGAGCAATATCACCATGGGCACTGTCACCATTTTGCCCTGCCACCATGTGCAGTGTCACCATGGGCAGTTTCACTATGAGAACTGTCACCATGGGTAATAGCACCATGGGCACTGTCACCGTGAACACTGTCACTATGTGAATTTTCACCATAGGCCCTGTCACCGTGAGAATTGTCACCATCGGCACTGTCAACATGGAGACTCTAACCTTGAGCACTGTCACCATGAGCACAGACACCATGGTCACATTCAATGTAAGACCTGTCACCACGGGGACTATCAACATTGGCACTGTCACCGTGGTGTTGTCACCATGAGCACTATCACCATGGGCGATGTCTCCATGGGCAGTTTCACCATGAGCACTGTCACTAATGGCACTCTCACCATCGGCACTGTCACCATGGGCACCGTCACCGTGAGCACTGTCACCATGAGCCTTGTCACACTGGGCGCTGTCACCATGGGCACTGTCACCGTGGGCACTGTCCCAATGGGAAGTATCACCCTGGGCTTTGTCAGCCTTGGCACTGTCCCCGTGGGCACTGACACCGTGACATCTATCACCATAAACACTGTAAACATGGGCACTGTCACCATGAGCACGGACACCATGAGCACTGCCACAATGAGCACTGTTATTTATGGCACTGCCAACATGAGCACTGTCACCATGAGCACTGTCACCATGGGCATGACACCATGGGCACTATCACTGTGAGCACTACACCATGAGAATTGTGACTATGGGCACTGTTACCATGGACAATCTCACCATGGGAACTATCACCGTGAACACTGTCACCATGAACACTGTCACTGTGTGCAGTGTCACCATGTGCACTGTCACTGTAAGGACTATCACCGTAAGCAAAGTCACCATGAGCAATGTCACCATGGGCACTGTCACTATTGTGCTCTGCCATCATGTGCAGTGTCACCAAGGTTAATATTACCATAGGCACTTTCACCGTGAGAAATGTGACCGTGCGGAATGACTCTATGGGCACTGGCACCACGGGAATTGTTACTGTGAGCACTGTCACAACGGGCACTATCACCGTGAGAAATCTCACCATGCTAACTGTCCCCGTGGACACTCTCACCGTGAGAAGTGTCACCATGGGCACTGTCACTGTTGGCACTGTCACCATGGGCACTGTCATTGTGGGCACTGTCTCCATGGCCACTGCCATCATGTGCTCTGTCACCATGAGCTCTGTAATAATGCCCATTATCAACGTGTGCACTGTCACCATGGGCACTATCACCGTTAGCACTGTCAGCATGTGCACTGTCACTATTTAGCACTGTCACCAGGTGAACTACCACCATGGGCACTGTCACAATGTGCACTATCACCGTGAGCACGGTTACCATGGGCACTGTAACAATGCACAGTTTAACCATCAGTACTGTCCCGATGCGAACTGCCACCAAGAGCACTGTCATCATTAGCACTGTCACCACGAGCACTGGCACCTGGTCACTGCTATTATGAGCACTGTCACCATGAGATCTGTCGCTATGAGAACTGCCACCATGGGTATTTTCAACATGAGTACTGTCACCATGGTATTGTCACCATTTGCACTGTCACCATGAGCACTATCACCGTGAGCACTCTCACTGTGGTCACTGTCACCATGAGCACTGTCGCCATGGGTACTGGCACAATGTAGACAGACACCATGAGCACTGTCACCATGGGCACCATCAGTGTGAGCACTTTCACCATGGTCACTGTCATCTTGGGCACTGTTACCATGAGCAATGTCACCATAGGCAATGGCACCATGGGCCTTGTCATCATGGGCAGTGTCACCATGGGCACTCTCACCATGGGCACTATCACTGTGAGCACTGTCACCATGGATACTGCAAAGATGAGAACTGTCACCATGAGTACTGTCACCGTAAGTACAGTCTGCACGGGTTGTCACCATGTGCACTGTCACCATGAGAACTGTCAACAGGGGCACTGTCACCATTTTTCACTGCCACCATGTGCAGTGTCACCATGCGCACTATCACCATGGAAAGTATCACCGTGAACACGGTCACCATGAACACTGCAACTGTGTGCAGTGTCACCATGCACACTGTCACCGTAAGGACTATCACTGTAAGCAAAGTCACAATGAGCAATGGCACCATGGGCACTGTCACCATTTTGCACTGCCACCAGGTGCAGTGTCACCATAGGCACTTTCACCGTGAGAAATGTGACCATGCGGAATGTCTCTATGGGCACTGGCACCATGGGCATTGTCACTGTGAGCACTGTCACAACGGGCACTATCACCGTGAGAAATCTCATCATGGTAACTGTCCCCATGGGCACATTCACTGTGAGAAGTGTCACCATGGGCACTGTCACTGTCGGCTTGTTACCATGGGCACTGTCATTGTGGACACTGTCACCATGGCCACTACCACCTTGGGCTCTGTCACGATGAACACTGTAATAATACCCATTATCACCGTGGGCACTGTCACCATGGGCACTATCACCGTGAGCACTGTCAGCATGTGCACTGTCACTATTTAGCACTGTCACCAGGTGAACTACCACCATGGGCACTGTCACGATGTGCACTACCACCGTGAGCACAGTTACCATGGGCACTGTAAAAATGCACAGGGTCACCATCGGTACTGTCCCCATGGGAACTGCCACCAAGAGCACTGTCACCATTAGCACTGTCACAAGTACTGCCACCTTGGGCACTGCTATTATGAGCACTGTCACCATGAGAACTTTCGCTACGAGAACTTCCACCATGAGTATTTTCAACATGAGTAGTGTCACCCTGGGTATTGTCACCATTTGCAATGTCACCATGAGCACTATTACCGTGAGCTCTATCACAGTGAGCACTCTCACTGTGGTCAGTGTCACCATGACCAATGTCGCCATGGGTACTGGCACAATGCGGACTGGCATCATGAGCCCTGTCACCATGGGCACTATCAGTGTTGGCACTCTCACCATGGTCACTGTCACCATGGGCCCTGTCACTATAGGCAATGGCGCCGTGGGAACTTTCACCATGGGCACTGTCATTATGGGCAGTGTCACCATGAACACTGCCACCATGGGCAGTATCACTGTGAGCACTGTCACTATGGGTACTGCAACCATGAGAACTGTCACCATGAGTACTCTCTGCATGGGTTGTCACCGTGTGCACTGTCACCATGAGAACTGTCAACATGGGCACTTTCACCATTTTTCACTGCCACCCTGTGCTTTGTCCCCATGGGAACTATTACCATGAGAAGTGTCACCATGAGTACTGTCATCATTGGCACTGTCACCAAGGGCACGGCCACCATGTGCACAGTTATCATGGTCACTATCACCGTGAGCACTGTCACCATGGGAACTACCAACATGGGCAATGTCATCATGAGCACTTTCACAATGGGAACTGCCACCATGGGCACTATCAATGGGCGGACTCTCACCATGGGCACTATCACCATAGGCACTGTCACCGTGAGCACCGTCACTGTCGGCAATGTCACCATGAGCACTATTACTGTGAGCACTAGCACCGTGAGCACTCTCACCGTGGTCAATGTCACCATGGGCACTGTCACTATTGGTACTGGCACAATGTGGACTGTCACAGTGTGATCTGTCACCATAGACACTATCACCATGAGCACTCTCACCGTGGTCACTGTTACCATGGGTCCTGTCACTGTGAGCACTGTTACCATAGGCAATGGCTCCGTGGGCACTGACTCCATGGGCACTGTCATCATGGGCATTGTCACCATGGGCAGTGTCACCATGGGCACTGTTAACATGGGCACTATCACCATGAGCACTGTCACCACGGGTACAGCTACCATGAGCAGTGTCAGCATCGGTTGTGACCGTGTGCATTGTCACAATGAGAACTGTCAGCATGGGAACTGTCACCATTTTTCACTGCCACCATGTGCACTACCACCATGTGCACTGTCACCATGGGCACTATCACCGTGAGCACTGTCACCATGAATACTGTCATCATGGGCACTGTCACCAAGGGCACAGCCACCATGTGCACTGTTAACATGGTCACTATCACCATGAGCACTGTCACCATGGGAACTACCCACATGGGCACTGTCATCATGAGCACTTTCACAATGGGAACTGCCACCATGGGCACTATTAACACGAGCACACTCACCATGGGCACTATCCCCAAGGGCACTGTCAGTTTCAGCACTATCACCATGGGTACTGCAACCATGACCACTGTCACCATAAGCACTGTCCCCATTCTCTGTATCACCATGGGCACTGTCACCATGGGCACTATCACCTTGAGAACTGTCAGCCTGGGCACTGTCACCATGGGTATTGGGACTTTGGGCACTGTCACCATGAGCACTGTCACCTTGGGCACTGGCACAATGTGGACTGTCACCATGAGCACTGTCATCATGGGCAGTATCACCATTAGAACTGTCACCGTGGTCACTGTCACCATGGCCACTCTCACCGTGAGCACTATCACATTGGGTGTTGTGACCATGGGCACTTTCACCATGGGCAGTGTCCCCATGGACAATTTCACTGTTAGGACTGTCACCATGGACACTATAACTATGGACACTGTCACCGTGGGCACTTTCACCATGAGCACTGCCACTCTGACCACTCTCATCATAAGAACTGTCACCATGGGCACTTTCACGATGGGCACTTCCAACATTGGCACTATCACCATGAGCACTGTCAAGAAGAGCACTGTCATGGTGGGCAATGTCACCATGCGCAATGTCACCACAAGGACTATCACATTAAGCAATGTCACCATGGGCACTGTCACCATTTTGCACTGCCACCATGTGCACTATCACCTTAGGCACTGTCACCATGAGCACTTGATCACTGAGTACTGTCACCATGGGTAATATCACCATGGGCACTGTCACCGTGAGAACTATCACCGTGAGCAATGCCATGATGGGCACTGGCGCCGTGGGTCTTTTCACTATTAGCACTGAAACAATGTGCACTATCACTGTGAGACATCTCACCGTGCTAACTGTCCCCGTGGGAACTGTCGCAGGGAGAAAAGTCATCATGGGCACTGTCACAGTCAGTATTCTCACCATGGGCACTCTCATTGTGGGCAATGTCTCCGTGAGCACTATTACCATGAACACTGCTACCGTGAACACTCTCATGATAAGAACCGTCACCATGGGCACAGACACCATGGGCACTCTCACGGTGTGCACTGTCACCAGGGGCACTGTCACAATGGGCACTGTCACCATGAGCACTGGAACCATGGGCACTCTCACCATGGGCACTATCACCATGAGCAATATCATCATGGGCACTCTCACTATTTTGCACTGCCACCAGATGCACCATGACCATGTGCAGTGTCACCATGGGCAGTGTCACCATCGGTAGTCTCACCATGGGCACTGCCACCATGAGCACTGTCACCAAGAGCACTGTCACCACGAGCACTGCCACCATGAGCACTGTCACCAGAACTGTCAGTATGAGAACTGCCACCATGGGCACTTTCACCATGATTACTATCACCTGGGTATTGTCACCTTTGGCACTGTCAACGTGCGTACTATCACCGTGAGAACTATCACCATGAGCACTGTCACCACGGGCACAGCCTTAATGCGGACTGTCATCATGAACACTGTCACCATGGGCACTATCACAGTGACAACAGTCACCGTGGTCACTGTCACAATGGGCACTGTCACCATGAGCACTCTCCCTAAGAGCATAATCACCATAGGCACTGTCACCGTGAGAACAGTCACCATGGGCACTGTCAACATGGAGACTATCACCTTGAGCACTGTCACCATGAGCACTGTCACCATGAGCAATTTCAACAGGATCACTTTCACCGTGAGAACTCTCACCACGGGGACTCTCACCTTTGGCACTGCCTCCGAGGGGTTGTCATGATGAGCACTATCACCATGGGCAGTGTCTCCATGGGCAGTGTCACCGTGAGCACTCTCACTATTGGCACTATCACCATCGGCATGGTCACCGTGAGCACTGTCACAATGGGCATTGTCACACTGGGTGCTGTCACCATGGGCACAGTCACCGTTAGCACTCTCACCATGGACACTGTGATCTTGGGCACTGTCACCATGGGCTCTGCCACCGTTGGCACTGTCACAATGGGAAGTATCACCATGGGCTTTGTCAGCGTGGGCAATGTCACCCTGGGCACGGCCACCATGATATCTATCACCATAGGCACTGTCACCATGGGCACTGTCACCATGAGCACGGTCACCATGAGCACTGCCACAATGAGCACTGTCACTTATGGCACTGTCCTCATGAGAAGTGTCACCATGATCAATGTCACCATGGACAGGACACGCTGGGTATTGTCAACATGGGCACTGTCTATGAGCAGTCTCACGATGGGAATTGTCACCTTAGGTACTGTCATCATGGGCACTGTCACCGTGAACACTTTTACCATCAGCTCTGTTACCCTGGGTATTGTCACCATGGGAACTATCACCGTGACAGTTGTGAACATGGGCACTCTCACCATGAGCAATGTCACCATGAATACTGTCACCCTGTGTATTGTCACCATGGGCACTGTCACCGTGAGCACTACACCATGAGAATTGTGACAATGGGCACTGTCCCCATGGTCACATTCACGATAGGAACTAACGCCGTGAACACTGTCACCATGAGCAATGTCACTGTGTGCAGTTTCACCATACACACTATCACCGTAAGCAATGTCACCATGAGCAATATCACCATGGGCTCTGTCACCATTTTGCACTGCCACCATGTGCAGTGTCACCATGGGCAGTTTCACTATGAGAACTGTCACCATGGGTAATAGCACCATGGGCACTGTCACCGTGAACACTGTCACTATGTGAATTTTCACCATAGGCCCTGTCACCATGAGAATTGTCACCATCGGCACTGTCAACATGGAGACTCTAACCTTGAGCACTGTCACCATGAGCACAGACACCATGGTCACATTCAATGTAAGACCTGTCACCACGGGGACTATCAACATTGGCACTGTCACCGTGGGGTTGTCACCATGAGCACTATCACCATGGGCGATGTCTCCATGGGCAGTTTCACCATGAGCACTGTCACTAATGGCACTCTCACCATCGGCACTGTCACCATGGGCACCGTCACCGTGAGCACTGTCACCATGAGCCTTGTCACACTGGGCGCTGTCACCATGGGCACTGTCACCGTGGGCACTGTCCCAATGGGAAGTATCACCCTGGGCTTTGTCAGCCTTGGCACTGTCCCCGTGGGCACTGACACCGTGACATCTATCACCATAAACACTGTAAACATGGGCACTGTCAGCATGAGCACGGACACCATGAGCACTGCCACAATGAGCACTGTTATTTATGGCACTGCCAACATGAGCACTGTCACCATGAGCACTGTCACCATGGGCATGACACCATGGGCACTATCACTGTGAGCACTACACCATGAGAATTGTGACTAAGGGCACTGTTACCATGGACAATCTCACCATGGGAACTATCACCGTGAACACTGTCACCATGAACACTGTCACTGTGTGCAGTGTCACCATGTGCACTGTCACTGTAAGGACTATCACCGTAAGCAAAGTCACCATGAGCAATGTCACCATGGGCACTGTCACTATTGTGCTCTGCCATCATGTGCAGTGTCACCAAGGTTAATATTACCATAGGCACTTTCACCGTGAGAAATGTGACCGTGCGGAATGACTCTATGGGCACTGGCACCACGGGAATTGTTACTGTGAGCACTGTCACAACGGGCACTATCACCGTGAGAAATCTCACCATGCTAACTGTCCCCGTGGACACTCTCACCGTGAGAAGTGTCACCATGGGCACTGTCACTGTTGGCACTGTCACCATGGGCACTGTCATTGTGGGCACTGTCTCCATGGCCACTGCCATCATGTGCTCTGTCACCATGAACTCTGTAATAATGCCCATTATCAACGTGTGCACTGTCACCATGGGCACTATCACCGTTAGCACTGTCAGCATGTGCACTGTCACTATTTAGCACTGTCACCAGGTGAACTACCACCATGGGCACTGTCACAATGTGCACTATCACCGTGAGCACGGTTACCATGGGCACTGTAACAATGCACAGTTTAACCATCAGTACTGTCCCGATGCGAACTGCCACCAAGAGCACTGTCATCATTAGCACTGTCACCACGAGCACTGGCACCTGGTCACTGCTATTATGAGCACTGTCACCATGAGATCTGTCGCTATGAGAACTGCCACCATGGGTATTTTCAACATGAGTACTGTCACCATGGTATTGTCACCATTTGCACTGTCACCATGAGCACTATCACCATGAGCACTCTCACTGTGGTCACTGTCACCATGAGCACTGTCGCCATGGGTACTGGCACAATGTAGACAGACACCATGAGCACTGTCACCATGGGCACCATCAGTGTGAGCACTTTCACCATGGTCACTGTCATCTTGGGCACTGTTACCATGAGCAATGTCACCATAGGCAATGGCACCATGGGCCCTGTCATCATGGGCAGTGTCACCATGGGCACTCTCACCATGGGCACTATCACTGTGAGCACTGTCACCATGGATACTGCAAAGATGAGAACTGTCACCATGAGTACTGTCACCATAAGTACAGTCTGCACGGGTTGTCACCATGTGCACTGTCACCATGAGAACTGTCAACAGGGGCACTGTCACCATTTTTCACTGCCACCATGTGCAGTGTCACCATGCGCACTATCACCATGGAAAGTATCACCGTGAACACGGTCACCATGAACACTGCAACTGTGTGCAGTGTCACCATGCACACTGTCACCGTAAGGACTATCACTGTAAGCAAAGTCACAATGAGCAATGGCACCATGGGCACTGTCACCATTTTGCACTGCCACCAGGTGCAGTGTCACCATAGGCACTTTCACCGTGAGAAATGTGACCATGCGGAATGTCTCTATGGGCACTGGCACCATGGGCATTTTCACTGTGAGCACTGTCACAACGGGCACTATCACCGTGAGAAATCTCATCATGGTAACTGTCCCCATGGGCACATTCACTGTGAGAAGTGTCACCATGGGCACTGTCACTGTCGGCACTGTTACCATGGGCACTGTCATTGTGGACACTGTCACCATGGCCACTACCACCTTGGGCTCTGTCACGATGAACACTGTAATAATACCCATTATCACCGTGGGCACTGTCACCATGGGCACTATCACCGTGAGCACTGTCAGCATGTGCACTGTCACTATTTAGCACTGTCACCAGGTGAACTACCACCATGGGCACTGTCACGATGTGCACTACCACCGTGAGCACAGTTACCATGGGCACTGTAAAAATGCACAGGGTCACCATCGGTACTGTCCCCATGGGAACTGCCACCAAGAGCACTGTCACCATTAGCACTGTCACAAGTACTGCCACCTTGGGCACTGCTATTATGAGCACTGTCACCATGAGAACTTTCGCTACGAGAACTTCCACCATGAGTATTTTCAACATGAGTAGTGTCACCCTGGGTATTGTCACCATTTGCAATGTCACCATGAGCACTATTACCGTGAGCTCTATCACAGTGAGCACTCTCACTGTGGTCAGTGTCACCATGACCAATGTCGCCATGGGTACTGGCACAATGCGGACTGGCATCATGAGCCCTGTCACCATGGGCACTATCAGTGTTGGCACTCTCACCATGGTCACTGTCACCATGGGCCCTGTCACTATAGGCAATGGCGCCGTGGGAACTTTCACCATGGGCACTGTCATTATGGGCAGTGTCACCATGAACACTGCCACCATGGGCAGTATCACTGTGAGCACTGTCACTATGGGTACTGCAACCATGAGAACTGTCACCATGAGTACTCTCTGCATGGGTTGTCACCGTGTGCACTGTCACCATGAGAACTGTCAACATGGGCACTTTCACCATTTTTCACTGCCACCCTGTGCTTTGTCCCCATGGGAACTATTACCATGAGAAGTGTCACCATGAGTACTGTCATCATTGGCACTGTCACCAAGGGCACGGCCACCATGTGCACAGTTATCATGGTCACTATCACTGTGAGCACTGTCACCATGGGAACTACCAACATGGGCAATGTCATCATGAGCACTTTCACAATGGGAACTGCCACCATGGGCACTATCAATGGGCGGACTCTCACCATGGGCACTATCACCATAGACACTGTCACCGTGAGCACCGTCACTGTCGGCAATGTCACCATGAGCACTATTACTGTGAGCACTAGCACCGTGAGCACTCTCACCGTGGTCAATGTCACCATGGGCACTGTCACTATTGGTACTGGCACAATGTGGACTGTCACAGTGTGATCTGTCACCATAGACACTATCACCATGAGCACTCTCACCGTGGTCACTGTTACCATGGGTCCTGTCACTGTGAGCACTGTTACCATAGGCAATGGCTCCGTGGGCACTGACTCCATGGGCACTGTCATCATGGGCATTGTCACCATGGGCAGTGTCACCATGGGCACTGTTAACATGGGCACTATCACCATGAGCACTGTCACCACGGGTACAGCTACCATGAGCAGTGTCAGCATCGGTTGTGACCGTGTGCATTGTCACAATGAGAACTGTCAGCATGGGAACTGTCACCATTTTTCACTGCCACCATGTGCACTACCACCATGTGCACTGTCACCATGGGCACTATCACCGTGAGCACTGTCACCATGAATACTGTCATCATGGGCACTGTCACCAAGGGCACAGCCACCATGTGCACTGTTAACATGGTCACTATCACCATGAGCACTGTCACCATGGGAACTACCCACATGGGCACTGTCATCATGAGCACTTTCACAATGGGAACTGCCACCATGGGCACTATTAACACGAGCACACTCACCATGGGCACTATCCCCAAGGGCACTGTCAGTTTCAGCACTATCACCATGGGTACTGCAACCATGACCACTGTCACCATAAGCACTGTCCCCATTCTCTGTATCACCATGGGCACTGTCACCATGGGCACTATCACCTTGAGACCTGTCAGCCTGGGCACTGTCACCATGGGTATTGGGACTTTGGGCACTGTCACCATGAGCACTGTCACCTTGGGCACTGGCACAATGTGGACTGTCACCATGAGCACTGTCATCATGGGCAGTATCACCATTAGAACTGTCACCGTGGTCACTGTCACCATGGCCACTCTCACCGTGAGCACTATCACAGTGGGTGTTGTGACCATGGGCACTTTCACCATGGGCAGTGTCCCCATGGACAATTTCACTGTTAGGACTGTCACCATGGACACTATAACTATGGACACTGTCACCGTGGGCTCTGTCACCATGGGCACTTTCACCATGAGCACTGCCACTCTGACCACTCTCATCATAAGTACTGTCACCATGGGCACTTTCACGATGGGCACTTCCAACATTGGCACTATCACCATGAGCACTGTCAACAAGAGCACTGTCATGGTGGGCAATGTCACCATGCACAATGTCACCACAAGGACTATCACATTAAGCAATGTCACCATGGGCACTGTCACCATTTTGCACTGCCACCATGTGCACTATCACCTTAGATACTGTCACCATGAGCACTTGATCACTGAGTACTGTCACCATGGGTAATATCACCATGGGCACTGTCACCGTGAGAACTATCACCGTGAGCAATGCCATGATGGGCACTGGCGCCGTGGGTCTTTTCACTATTAGCACTGAAACAATGTGCACTATCACTGTGAGACATCTCACCGTGCTAACTGTCCCCGTGGGAACTGTCGCAGGGAGAAAAGTCATCATGGGCACTGTCACAGTCAGTATTCTCACCATGGGCACTCTCATTGTGGGCAATGTCTCCGTGAGCACTATTACCATGAACACTGCTACCGTGAACACTCTCATGATAAGAACCGTCACCATGGGCACAGACACCATGGGCACTCTCACGGTGTGCACTGTCACCAGGGGCACTGTCACAATGGGCACTGTCACCATGAGCACTGGAACCATGGGCACTCTCACCATGGGCACTATCACCATGAGCAATATCATCATGGGCACTCTCACTATTTTGCACTGCCACCAGATGCACCATGACCATGTGCAGTGTCACCATGGGCAGTGTCACCATCGGTAGTCTCACCATGGGCACTGCCACCATGAGCACTGTCACCAAGAGCACTGTCACCACGAGCACTGCCACCATGAGCACTGTCACCAGAACTGTCAGTATGAGAACTGCCACCATGGGCACTTTCACCATGATTACTATCACCTGGGTATTGTCCCCTTTGGCACTGTCAACGTGCATACTATCACCGTGAGAACTATCACCATGAGCACTGTCACCACGGGCACAGCCTTAATGCGGACTGTCATCATGAACACTGTCACCATGGGCACTACCACAGTGAGAACAGTCACCGTGGTCACTGTCACAATGGGCACTGTCACCATGAGCACTCTCCCTAAGAGCATAATCACCATAGGCACTGTCACCGTGAGAACAGTCACCATGGGCACTGTCAACATGGAGACTATCACCTTGAGCACTGTCACCATGAGCACTGTCACCATGAGCAATTTCAACAGGATCACTTTCACCGTGAGAACTCTCACCACGGGGACTCTCACCTTTGGCACTGCCTCCGAGGGGTTGTCATTATGAGCACTATCACCATGGGCAGTGTCTCCATGGGCAGTGTCACCGTGAGCACTCTCACTATTGGCACTATCACCATCGGCATGGTCACCGTGAGCACTCTCACAATGGGCATTGTCACACTGGGTGCTGTCACCATGGGCACAGTCACCGTTAGCACTCTCACCATGGACACTGTGATCTTGGGCACTGTCACCATGGGCTCTGCCACCGTTGGCACTGTCACAATGGGAAGTATCACCATGGGCTTTGTCAGCGTGGGCAATGTCACCCTGGGCACGGCCACCATGATATCTATCACCATAGGCACTGTCACCATGGGCACTGTCACCATGAGCACGGTCACCATGAGCACTGCCACAATGAGCACTGTCACTTATGGCACTGTCCTCATGAGAAGTGTCACCATGATCAATGTCACCATGGACAGGACACGCTGGGTATTGTCAACATGGGCACTGTCTATGAGCAGTCTCACGATGGGAATTGTCACCTTAGGTACTGTCATCATGGGCACTGTCACCGTGAACACTTTTACCATCAGCTCTGTTACCCTGGGTATTGTCACCATGGGAACTATCACCGTGACAGTTGTGAACATGGGCACTCTCACCATGAGCAATGTCACCATGAATACTGTCACCCTGTGTATTGTCACCATGGGCACTGTCACCGTGAGCACTACACCATGAGAATTGTGACAATGGGCACTGTCCCCATGGTCACATTCACGATAGGAACTAACGCCGTGAACACTGTCACCATGAGCAATGTCACTGTGTGCAGTTTCACCATACACACTATCACCGTAAGCAATGTCACTATGAGCAATATCACCATGGGCACTGTCACCATTTTGCCCTGCCACCATGTGCAGTGTCACCATGGGCAGTTTCACTATGAGAACTGTCACCATGGGTAATAGCACCATGGGCACTGTCACCGTGAACACTGTCACTATGTGAATTTTCACCATAGGCCCTGTCACCGTGAGAATTGTCACCATCGGCACTGTCAACATGGAGACTCTAACCTTGAGCACTGTCACCATGAGCACAGACACCATGGTCACATTCAATGTAAGACCTGTCACCACGGGGACTATCAACATTGGCACTGTCACCGTGGGGTTGTCACCATGAGCACTATCACCATGGGCGATGTCTCCATGGGCAGTTTCACCATGAGCACTGTCACTAATGGCACTCTCACCATCGGCACTGTCACCATGGGCACCGTCACCGTGAGCACTGTCACCATGAGCCTTGTCACACTGGGCGCTGTCACCATGGGCACTGTCACCGTGGGCACTGTCCCAATGGGAAGTATCACCCTGGGCTTTGTCAGCCTTGGCACTGTCCCCGTGGGCACTGACACCGTGACATCTATCACCATAAACACTGTAAACATGGGCACTGTCACCATGAGCACGGACACCATGAGCACTGCCACAATGAGCACTGTTATTTATGGCACTGCCAACATGAGCACTGTCACCATGAGCACTGTCACCATGGGCATGACACCATGGGCACTATCACTGTGAGCACTACACCATGAGAATTGTGACTAAGGGCACTGTTACCATGGACAATCTCACCATGGGAACTATCACCGTGAACACTGTCACCATGAACACTGTCACTGTGTGCAGTGTCACCATGTGCACTGTCACTGTAAGGACTATCACCGTAAGCAAAGTCACCATGAGCAATGTCACCATGGGCACTGTCACTATTGTGCTCTGCCATCATGTGCAGTGTCACCAAGGTTAATATTACCATAGGCACTTTCACCGTGAGAAATGTGACCGTGCGGAATGACTCTATGGGCACTGGCACCACGGGAATTGTTACTGTGAGCACTGTCACAACGGGCACTATCACCGTGAGAAATCTCACCATGCTAACTGTCCCCGTGGACACTCTCACCGTGAGAAGTGTCACCATGGGCACTGTCACTGTTGGCACTGTCACCATGGGCACTGTCATTGTGGGCACTGTCTCCATGGCCACTGCCATCATGTGCTCTGTCACCATGAACTCTGTAATAATGCCCATTATCAACGTGTGCACTGTCACCATGGGCACTATCACCGTTAGCACTGTCAGCATGTGCACTGTCACTATTTAGCACTGTCACCAGGTGAACTACCACCATGGGCACTGTCACAATGTGCACTATCACCGTGAGCACGGTTACCATGGGCACTGTAACAATGCACAGTTTAACCATCAGTACTGTCCCGATGCGAACTGCCACCAAGAGCACTGTCATCATTAGCACTGTCACCACGAGCACTGGCACCTGGTCACTGCTATTATGAGCACTGTCACCATGAGATCTGTCGCTATGAGAACTGCCACCATGGGTATTTTCAACATGAGTACTGTCACCATGGTATTGTCACCATTTGCACTGTCACCATGAGCACTATCACCATGAGCACTCTCACTGTGGTCACTGTCACCATGAGCACTGTCGCCATGGGTACTGGCACAATGTAGACAGACACCATGAGCACTGTCACCATGGGCACCATCAGTGTGAGCACTTTCACCATGGTCACTGTCATCTTGGGCACTGTTACCATGAGCAATGTCACCATAGGCAATGGCACCATGGGCCCTGTCATCATGGGCAGTGTCACCATGGGCACTCTCACCATGGGCACTATCACTGTGAGCACTGTCACCATGGATACTGCAAAGATGAGAACTGTCACCATGAGTACTGTCACCATAAGTACAGTCTGCACGGGTTGTCACCATGTGCACTGTCACCATGAGAACTGTCAACAGGGGCACTGTCACCATTTTTCACTGCCACCATGTGCAGTGTCACCATGCGCACTATCACCATGGAAAGTATCACCGTGAACACGGTCACCATGAACACTGCAACTGTGTGCAGTGTCACCATGCACACTGTCACCGTAAGGACTATCACTGTAAGCAAAGTCACAATGAGCAATGGCACCATGGGCACTGTCACCATTTTGCACTGCCACCAGGTGCAGTGTCACCATAGGCACTTTCACCGTGAGAAATGTGACCATGCGGAATGTCTCTATGGGCACTGGCACCATGGGCATTTTCACTGTGAGCACTGTCACAACGGGCACTATCACCGTGAGAAATCTCATCATGGTAACTGTCCCCATGGGCACATTCACTGTGAGAAGTGTCACCATGGGCACTGTCACTGTCGGCACTGTTACCATGGGCACTGTCATTGTGGACACTGTCACCATGGCCACTACCACCTTGGGCTCTGTCACGATGAACACTGTAATAATACCCATTATCACCGTGGGCACTGTCACCATGGGCACTATCACCGTGAGCACTGTCAGCATGTGCACTGTCACTATTTAGCACTGTCACCAGGTGAACTACCACCATGGGCACTGTCACGATGTGCACTACCACCGTGAGCACAGTTACCATGGGCACTGTAAAAATGCACAGGGTCACCATCGGTACTGTCCCCATGGGAACTGCCACCAAGAGCACTGTCACCATTAGCACTGTCACAAGTACTGCCACCTTGGGCACTGCTATTATGAGCACTGTCACCATGAGAACTTTCGCTACGAGAACTTCCACCATGAGTATTTTCAACATGAGTAGTGTCACCCTGGGTATTGTCACCATTTGCAATGTCACCATGAGCACTATTACCGTGAGCTCTATCACAGTGAGCACTCTCACTGTGGTCAGTGTCACCATGACCAATGTCGCCATGGGTACTGGCACAATGCGGACTGGCATCATGAGCCCTGTCACCATGGGCACTATCAGTGTTGGCACTCTCACCATGGTCACTGTCACCATGGGCCCTGTCACTATAGGCAATGGCGCCGTGGGAACTTTCACCATGGGCACTGTCATTATGGGCAGTGTCACCATGAACACTGCCACCATGGGCAGTATCACTGTGAGCACTGTCACTATGGGTACTGCAACCATGAGAACTGTCACCATGAGTACTCTCTGCATGGGTTGTCACCGTGTGCACTGTCACCATGAGAACTGTCAACATGGGCACTTTCACCATTTTTCACTGCCACCCTGTGCTTTGTCCCCATGGGAACTATTACCATGAGAAGTGTCACCATGAGTACTGTCATCATTGGCACTGTCACCAAGGGCACGGCCACCATGTGCACAGTTATCATGGTCACTATCACTGTGAGCACTGTCACCATGGGAACTACCAACATGGGCAATGTCATCATGAGCACTTTCACAATGGGAACTGCCACCATGGGCACTATCAATGGGCGGACTCTCACCATGGGCACTATCACCATAGACACTGTCACCGTGAGCACCGTCACTGTCGGCAATGTCACCATGAGCACTATTACTGTGAGCACTAGCACCGTGAGCACTCTCACCGTGGTCAATGTCACCATGGGCACTGTCACTATTGGTACTGGCACAATGTGGACTGTCACAGTGTGATCTGTCACCATAGACACTATCACCATGAGCACTCTCACCGTGGTCACTGTTACCATGGGTCCTGTCACTGTGAGCACTGTTACCATAGGCAATGGCTCCGTGGGCACTGACTCCATGGGCACTGTCATCATGGGCATTGTCACCATGGGCAGTGTCACCATGGGCACTGTTAACATGGGCACTATCACCATGAGCACTGTCACCACGGGTACAGCTACCATGAGCAGTGTCAGCATCGGTTGTGACCGTGTGCATTGTCACAATGAGAACTGTCAGCATGGGAACTGTCACCATTTTTCACTGCCACCATGTGCACTACCACCATGTGCACTGTCACCATGGGCACTATCACCGTGAGCACTGTCACCATGAATACTGTCATCATGGGCACTGTCACCAAGGGCACAGCCACCATGTGCACTGTTAACATGGTCACTATCACCATGAGCACTGTCACCATGGGAACTACCCACATGGGCACTGTCATCATGAGCACTTTCACAATGGGAACTGCCACCATGGGCACTATTAACACGAGCACACTCACCATGGGCACTATCCCCAAGGGCACTGTCAGTTTCAGCACTATCACCATGGGTACTGCAACCATGACCACTGTCACCATAAGCACTGTCCCCATTCTCTGTATCACCATGGGCACTGTCACCATGGGCACTATCACCTTGAGACCTGTCAGCCTGGGCACTGTCACCATGGGTATTGGGACTTTGGGCACTGTCACCATGAGCACTGTCACCTTGGGCACTGGCACAATGTGGACTGTCACCATGAGCACTGTCATCATGGGCAGTATCACCATTAGAACTGTCACCGTGGTCACTGTCACCATGGCCACTCTCACCGTGAGCACTATCACAGTGGGTGTTGTGACCATGGGCACTTTCACCATGGGCAGTGTCCCCATGGACAATTTCACTGTTAGGACTGTCACCATGGACACTATAACTATGGACACTGTCACCGTGGGCTCTGTCACCATGGGCACTTTCACCATGAGCACTGCCACTCTGACCACTCTCATCATAAGTACTGTCACCATGGGCACTTTCACGATGGGCACTTCCAACATTGGCACTATCACCATGAGCACTGTCAACAAGAGCACTGTCATGGTGGGCAATGTCACCATGCACAATGTCACCACAAGGACTATCACATTAAGCAATGTCACCATGGGCACTGTCACCATTTTGCACTGCCACCATGTGCACTATCACCTTAGATACTGTCACCATGAGCACTTGATCACTGAGTACTGTCACCATGGGTAATATCACCATGGGCACTGTCACCGTGAGAACTATCACCGTGAGCAATGCCATGATGGGCACTGGCGCCGTGGGTCTTTTCACTATTAGCACTGAAACAATGTGCACTATCACTGTGAGACATCTCACCGTGCTAACTGTCCCCGTGGGAACTGTCGCAGGGAGAAAAGTCATCATGGGCACTGTCACAGTCAGTATTCTCACCATGGGCACTCTCATTGTGGGCAATGTCTCCGTGAGCACTATTACCATGAACACTGCTACCGTGAACACTCTCATGATAAGAACTGTCACCATGGGCACAGACACCATGGGCACTCTCACGGTGTGCACTGTCACCAGGGGCACTGTCACAATGGGCACTGTCACCATGAGCACTGGAACCATGGGCACTCTCACCATGGGCACTATCACCATGAGCAATATCATCATGGGCACTCTCACTATTTTGCACTGCCACCAGATGCACCATGACCATGTGCACTGTCACCATGGGCAGTGTCACCATCGGTAGTCTCACCATGGGCACTGCCACCATGAGCATTGTCACCAAGAGCACTGTCACCAGAACTGTCAGTATGAGAACTGCCACCATGGGCACTTTCACCATGATTACTATCACCTGGGTATTGTCCCCTTTGGCACTGTCAACGTGCATACTATCACCGTGAGAACTATCACCATGAGCACTGTCACCACGGGCACAGCCTTAATGCGGACTGTCATCATGAACACTGTCACCATGGGCACTACCACAGTGAGAACAGTCACCGTGGTCACTGTCACAATGGGCACTGTCACCATGAGCACTCTCCCTAAGAGCATAATCACCATAGGCACTGTCACCGTGAGAACAGTCACCATGGGCACTGTCAACATGGAGACTATCACCTTGAGCACTGTCACCATGAGCACTGTCACCATGAGCAATTTCAACAGGATCACTTTCACCGTGAGAACTCTCACCACGGGGACTCTCACCTTTGGCACTGCCTCCGAGGGGTTGTCATGATGAGCACTATCACCATGGGCAGTGTCTCCATGGGCAGTGTCACCGTGAGCACTCTCACTATTGGCACTATCACCATCGGCATGGTCACCGTGAGCACTGTCACAATGGGCATTGTCACACTGGGTGCTGTCACCATGGGCACAGTCACCGTTAGCACTCTCACCATGGACACTGTGATCTTGGGCACTGTCACCATGGGCTCTGCCACCGTTGGCACTGTCACAATGGGAAGTATCACCATGGGCTTTGTCAGCGTGGGCAATGTCACCCTGGGCACGGCCACCATGATATCTATCACCATAGGCACTGTCACCATGGGCACTGTCACCATGAGCACGGTCACCATGAGCACTGCTACAATGAGCACTGTCACTTATGGCACTGTCCTCATGAGAAGTGTCACCATGATCAATGTCACCATGGACAGGACACGCTGGGTATTGTCAACATGGGCACGGTCTATGAGCAGTCTCACGATGGGAATTGTCACCTTAGGTACTGTCATCATGGGCACTGTCACCGTGAACACTTTTACCATCAGCTCTGTTACCCTGGGTATTGTCACCATGGGAACTATCACCGTGACAGTTGTGAACATGGGCACTCTCACCATGAGCAATGTCACCATGAATAGTGTCACCCTGTGTATTGTCACCATGGGCACTGTCACCGTGAGCACTACACCATGAGAATTGTGACAATGGGCACTGTCCCCATGGTCACATTCACGATAGGAACTAACGCCGTGAACACTGTCACCATGAGCAATGTCACTGTGTGCAGTTTCACCATACACACTATCACCATAAGCAATGTCACTATGAGCAATATCACCATGGGCACTGTCACCATTTTGCCCTGCCACCATGTGCAGTGTCACCATGGGCAGTTTCACTATGAGAACTGTCACCATGGGTAATAGCACCATGGGCACTGTCACCGTGAACACTGTCACTATGTGAATTTTCACCATAGGCCCTGTCACCGTGAGAATTGTCACCATCGGCACTGTCAACATGGAGACTCTAACCTTGAGCACTGTCACCATGAGCACAGACACCATGGTCACATTCAATGTAAGACCTGTCACCACGGGGACTATCAACATTGGCACTGTCACCGTGGGGTTGTCACCACGAGCACTATCACCATGGGCGATGTCTCCATGGGCAGTTTCACCATGAGCACTGTCACTAATGGCACTCTCACCATCGGCACTGTCACCATGGGCACCGTCACCGTGAGCACTGTCACCATGAGCCTTGTCACACTGGGCGCTGTCACCATGGGCACTGTCACCGTGGGCACTGTCCCAATGGGAAGTATCACCCTGGGCTTTGTCAGCCTTGGCACTGTCCCCGTGGGCACTGACACCGTGACATCTATCACCATAAACACTGTAAACATGGGCACTGTCACCATGAGCACGGACACCATGAGCACTTCCACAATGAGCACTGTTATTTATGGCACTGCCAACATGAGCACTGTCACCATGAGCACTGTCACCATGGGCATGACACCATGGGCACTATCACTGTGAGCACTACACCATGAGAATTGTGACTATGGGCACTGTTACCATGGACAATCTCACCATGGGAACTATCACCGTGAACACTGTCACCATGAACACTGTCACTGTGTGCAGTGTCACCATGTGCACTGTCACTGTAAGGACTATCACCGTAAGCAAAGTCACCATGAGCAATGTCACCATGGGCACTGTCACTATTGTGCTCTGCCATCATGTGCAGTGTCACCAAGGTTAATATTACCATAGGCACTTTCACCGTGAGAAATGTGACCGTGCGGAATGACTCTATGGGCACTGGCACCACGGGAATTGTTACTGTGAGCACTGTCACAACGGGCACTATCACCGTGAGAAATCTCACCATGCTAACTGTCCCCGTGGACACTCTCACCGTGAGAAGTGTCACCATGGGCACTGTCACTGTTGGCACTGTCACCATGGGCACTGTCATTGTGGGCACTGTCTCCATGGCCACTGCCATCATGTGCTCTGTCACCATGAGCTCTGTAATAATGCCCATTATCAACGTGTGCACTGTCACCATGGGCACTATCACCGTTAGCACTGTCAGCATGTGCACTGTCACTATTTAGCACTGTCACCAGGTGAACTACCACCATGGGCACTGTCACAATGTGCACTATCACCGTGAGCACGGTTACCATGGGCACTGTAACAATGCACAGTTTAACCATCAGTACTGTCCCGATGCGAACTGCCACCAAGAGCACTGTCATCATTAGCACTGTCACCACGAGCACTGGCACCTGGTCACTGCTATTATGAGCACTGTCACCATGAGATCTGTCGCTATGAGAACTGCCACCATGGGTATTTTCAACATGAGTACTGTCACCATGGTATTGTCACCATTTGCACTGTCACCATGAGCACTATCACCGTGAGCACTCTCACTGTGGTCACTGTCACCATGAGCACTGTCGCCATGGGTACTGGCACAATGTAGACAGACACCATGAGCACTGTCACCATGGGCACCATCAGTGTGAGCACTTTCACCATGGTCACTGTCATCTTGGGCACTGTTACCATGAGCAATGTCACCATAGGCAATGGCACCATGGGCCCTGTCATCATGGGCAGTGTCACCATGGGCACTCTCACCATGGGCACTATCACTGTGAGCACTGTCACCATGGATACTGCAAAGATGAGAACTGTCACCATGAGTACTGTCACCGTAAGTACAGTCTGCACGGGTTGTCACCATGTGCACTGTTACCATGAGAACTGTCAACAGGGGCACTGTCACCATTTTTCACTGCCACCATGTGCAGTGTCACCATGGGCACTATCACCATGGAAAGTATCACCGTGAACACGGTCACCATGAACACTGCAACTGTGTGCAGTGTCACCATGCACACTGTCACCGTAAGGACTATCACTGTAAGCAAAGTCACAATGAGCAATGGCACCATGGGCACTGTCACCATTTTGCACTGCCACCAGGTGCAGTGTCACCATAGGCACTTTCACCGTGAGAAATGTGACCATGCAGAATGTCTCTATGGGCACTGGCACCATGGGCATTGTCACTGTGAGCACTGTCACAACGGGCACTATCACCGTGAGAAATCTCATCATGGTAACTGTCCCCATGGGCACATTCACTGTGAGAAGTGTCACCATGGGCACTGTCACTGTCGGCACTGTTACCATGGGCACTGTCATTGTGGACACTGTCACCATGGCCACTACCACCTTGGGCTCTGTCACGATGAACACTGTAATAATACCCATTATCACCGTGGGCACTGTCCCCATGGGCACTATCACCGTGAGCACTGTCAGCATGTGCACTGTCACTATTTAGCACTGTCACCAGGTGAACTACCACCATGGGCACTGTCACGATGTGCACTACCACCGTGAGCACAGTTACCATGGGCACTGTAAAAATGCACAGGGTCACCATCGGTACTGTCCCCATGGGAACTGCCACCAAGAGCACTGTCACCATTAGCACTGTCACAAGTACTGCCACCTTGGGCACTGCTATTATGAGCACTGTCACCATGAGAACTTTCGCTACGAGAACTTCCACCATGAGTATTTTCAACATGAGTAGTGTCACCCTGGGTATTGTCACCATTTGCAATGTCACCATGAGCACTATTACCGTGAGCTCTATCACAGTGAGCACTCTCACTGTGGTCAGTGTCACCATGACCAATGTCGCCATGGGTACTGGCACAATGCGGACTGGCACCATGAGCCCTGTCACCATGGGCACTATCAGTGTTGGCACTCTCACCATGGTCACTGTCACCATGGGCCCTGTCACTATAGGCAATGGCGCCATGGGAACTTTCACCATGGGCACTGTCATTATGGGCAGTGTCACCATGGACACTGTCACCATGGGCACTGCCACCATGGGCAGTATCACTGTGAGCACTGTAACCATGGGTACTGCAACCATGAGAACTGTCACCGTGAGTACTCTCTGCATGGGTTGTCACCGTGTGCACTCTCACCATGAGAACTGTCAACATGGGCACTTTCACCATTTTTCACTGCCACCCTGTGCCTTGTCCCCATGGGAACTATTACCATGAGAAGTGTCACCATGAGTACTGTCATCATTGGCACTGTCACCAAGGGCACGGCCACCATGTGCACAGTTATCATGGACACTATCACCGTGAGCACTGTCACCATGGGAACAACCAATATGGGCAATGTCATCATGAGCACTTTCACAATGGGAACTGCCACCATGGGCACTATCAATGGGCGGACTCTCACCATGGGCACTATCACCATAGGCACTGTCACCGTGAGCACCGTCACTGTCGGCAATGTCACCATGAGCACTATTACTGTGAGCACTAGCACCGTGAGCACTCTCACCGTGGTCAATGTCACCATGGGCACTGTCACTATTGGTACTGGCACAATGTGGACTGTCACAGTGTGATCTGTCACCATAGACACTATCACCATGAGCCCTCTCACCGTGGTCACTGTTACCATGGGTCCTGTCACTGTGAGCACTGTTACCATAGGCAATGGCTCCGTGGGCACTGACTCCATGGGCACTGTCATCATGGGCATTGTCACCATGGGCAGTGTCACCATGGGCACTGTTAACATGGGCACTATCACCATGAGCACTGTCACCACGGGTACAGCTACCATGAGCAGTGTCAGCATCGGTTGTGACCGTGTGCATTGTCACAATGAGAACTGTCAGCATGGGAACTGTCACCATTTTTCACTGCCACCATGTGCACTACCACCATGTGCACTGTCACCATGGGCACTATCACCGTGAGCACTGTCACCATGAATACTGTCATCATGGGCACTGTCACCAAGGGCACAGCCACCATGTGCACTGTTAACATGGTCACTATCACCATGAGCACTGTCACCATGGGAACTACCCACATGGGCACTGTCATCATGAGCACTTTCACAATGGGAACTGCCACCATGGGCACTATTAACACGAGCACACTCACCATGGGCACTATCCCCAAGGGCACTGTCAGTTTCAGCACTATCACCATGGGTACTGCAACCATGACCACTGTCACCATAAGCACTGTCCCCATTCTCTGTATCACCATGGGCACTGTCACCATGGGCACTATCACCTTGAGAACTGTCAGCCTGGGCACTGTCGCCATGGGTATTGGGACTTTGGGCACTGTCACCATGAGCACTGTCACCTTGGGCACTGGCACAATGTGGACTGTCACCATGAGCACTGTCATCATGGGCAGTATCACCATTAGAACTGTCACCGTGGTCACTGTCACCATGGCCACTCTCACCGTGAGCACTATCACAGTGGGTGTTGTGACCATGGGCACTTTCACCATGGGCAGTGTCCCCATGGACAATTTCACTGTTAGGACTGTCACCATGGACACTATAACTATGGACACTGTCACCGTGGGCTCTGTCACCATGGGCACTTTCACCATGAGCACTGCCACTCTGACCACTCTCATCATAAGAACTGTCACCATGGGCACTTTCACGATGGGCACTTCCAACATTGGCACTATCACCATGAGCACTGTCAACAAGAGCACTGTCATGGTGGGCAATGTCACCATGCGCAATGTCACCACCAGGACTATCACATTAAGCAATGTCACCATGGGCACTGTCACCATTTTGCACTGCCACCATGTGCACTATCACCTTAGGCACTGTCACCATGAGCACTTGATCACTGAGTACTGTCACCATGGGTAATATCACCATGGGCACTGTCACCGTGAGAACTATCACCGTGAGCAATGCCATGATGGGCACTGGCGCCGTGGGTCTTTTCACTATTTGCACTGAAACAATGTGTACTATCACTGTGAGACATCTCACCGTGCTAACTGTCCCCGTGGGAACTGTCGCAGGGAGAAAAGTCATCATGGGCACTGTCACAGTCAGTATTCTCACCATGGGCACTCTCATTGTGGGCAATGTCTCCGTGAGCACTATTACCATGAACACTGCTACCGTGAACACTCTCATGATAAGAACCGTCACCATGGGCACAGACACCATGGGCACTCTCACGGTGTGCACTGTCACCAGGGGCACTGTCACAATGGGCACTGTCACCATGAGCACTGGAACCATGGGCACTCTCACCATGGGCACTATCACCATGAGCAATATCATCATGGGCACTCTCACTATTTTGCACTGCCACCAGATGCACCATGACCATGTGCAGTGTCACCATGGGCAGTGTCACCATCGGTAGTCTCACCATGGGCACTGCCACCATGAGCACTGTCACCAAGAGCACTGTCACCACGAGCACTGCCACCATGAGCACTGTCACCAGAACTGTCAGTATGAGAACTGCCACCATGGGCACTTTCACCATGATTACTATCACCTGGGTATTGTCACCTTTGGCACTGTCAACGTGCGTACTATCACCGTGAGAACTATCACCATGAGCACTGTCACCACGGGCACAGCCTTAATGCGGACTGTCATCATGAACACTGTCACCATGGGCACTACCACGGTGAGAACAGTCACCGTGGTCACTGTCACCATGAGCACTGTCACCATGAGCACTGTCACTAAGAGCATAATCACCTTAGGCACTGTCACCGTGAGAACAGTCACCATGGGCACTGTCAACATGGAGACTATCACCTTGAGCACTGTCACCATGAGAAATTTCAACAGGATCACTTTCACCGTGAGAACTGTCACCACAGGGACTCTCACCATTGGCACTGCCTCCGAGGGTTTGTCATGATGAGCACTATCACCATGGGCAGTGTCTCCATGGGCAGTGTCACCGTGAGCACTCTCACAATTGGCACTATCACCATCGGCATGGTCACCGTGAGCACTGTCACAATGGGCATTGTCACACTGGGTGCTGTCACCATGGGCACAGTCATCGTTAGCACTCTCACCATGGACACTGTGATCTTGGGCACTGTCACCATGGGCTCTGCCACCGTTGGCACTGTCACAATGGGAAGTATCACCATGGGCTTTGTCAGCGTGGGCAATGTCACCCTGGGCACGGCCACCATGATATCTATCACCATAGGCACTGTCACCATGGGCACTGTCACCATGAGCACGGTCACCATGAGCACTGCCACAATGAGCACTGTCACTTATGGCACTGTCCTCATGAGAAGTGTCACCATGATCACTGTCACCATGGACAGGACACGCTGGGTATTGTCACCATGGGCACTGTCTATGAGCAGTCTCACCATGGGAATTGTCACCTTAGGTACTGTCACCATGGGCACTGTCACCGTGAACACTTTTACCATCAGCTCTGTTACCCTGGGTATTGTCACCATGGGAACTATCACCGTGACAGTTGTGAACATGGGCACTCTCACCATGAGCAATGTCACCATGAATAGTGTCACCCTGTGTATTGTCACCATGGGCACTGTCACCGTGAGCACTACACCATGAGAATTGTGACAATGGGCACTGTCCCCATGGTCACATTCACGATAGGAACTAACGCCGTGAACACTGTCACCATGAGCAATGTCACTGTGTGCAGTTTCACCATACACACTATCACCGTAAGCAATGTCACCATGAGCAATATCACCATGGGCACTGTCACCATTTTGCACTGCCACCATGTGCAGTGTCACCATGGGCAGTTTCACTATGAGAACTGTCACCATGGGTAATAGCACCATGGGCACTGTCACCGTGAACACTGTCACTATGTGAATTTTCACCATAGGCCCTGTCACCGTGAGAATTGTCACCATCGGCACTGTCAACATGGAGACTCTAACCTTGAGCACTGTCACCATGAGCACAGACACCATGGTCACATTCAATGTAAGACCTGTCACCACGGGGACTATCAACATTGGCACTGTCACCGTGGGGTTGTCACCACGAGCACTATCACCATGGGCGATGTCTCCATGGGCAGTTTCACCATGAGCACTGTCACTAATGGCACTCTCACCATCGGCACTGTCACCATGGGCACCGTCACCGTGAGCACTGTCACCATGAGCCTTGTCACACTGGGCGCTGTCACCATGGGCACTGTCACCGTGGGCACTGTCCCAATGGGAAGTATCACCCTGGGCTTTGTCAGCCTTGGCACTGTCCCCGTGGGCACTGACACCGTGACATCTATCACCATAAACACTGTAAACATGGGCACTGTCACCATGAGCACGGACACCATGAGCACTGCCACAATGAGCACTGTTATTTATGGCACTGCCAACATGAGCACTGTCAACATGAGCACTGTCACCATGGGCATGACACCATGGGCACTATCACTGTGAGCACTACACCATGAGAATTGTGACTAAGGGCACTGTTACCATGGACAATCTCACCATGGGAACTATCACCGTGAACACTGTCACCATGAACACTGTCACTGTGTGCAGTGTCACCATGTGCACTGTCACTGTAAGGACTATCACCGTAAGCAAAGTCACCATGAGCAATGTCACCATGGGCACTGTCACTATTGTGCTCTGCCATCATGTGCAGTGTCACCAAGGTTAATATTACCATAGGCACTTTCACCGTGAGAAATGTGACCGTGCGGAATGACTCTATGGGCACTGGCACCACGGGAATTGTTACTGTGAGCACTGTCACAACGGGCACTATCACCGTGAGAAATCTCACCATGCTAACTGTCCCCGTGGACACTCTCACCGTGAGAAGTGTCACCATGGGCACTGTCATTGTGGGCACTGTCTCCATGGCCACTGCCATCATGTGCTCTGTCACCATGAACTCTGTAATAATGCCCATTATCAACGTGTGCACTGTCACCATGGGCACTATCACCGTTAGCACTGTCAGCATGTGCACTGTCACTATTTAGCACTGTCACCAGGTGAACTACCACCATGGGCACTGTCACAATGTGCACTATCACCGTGAGCACGGTTACCATGGGCACTGTAACAATGCACAGTTTAACAATCAGTACTGTCCCGATGCGAACTGCCACCAAGAGCACTGTCATCATTAGCACTGTCACCACGAGCACTGGCACCTGGTCACTGCTATTATGAGCACTGTCACCATGAGATCTGTCGCTATGAGAACTGCCACCATGGGTATTTTCAACATGAGTACTGTCACCATGGTATTGTCACCATTTGCACTGTCACCATGAGCACTATCACCGTGAGCACTCTCACTGTGGTCACTGTCACCATGAGCACTGTCGCCATGGGTACTGGCACAATGTAGACAGACACCATGAGCACTGTCACCATGGGCACCATCAGTGTGAGCACTTTCACCATGGTCACTGTCATCTTGGGCACTGTTACCATGAGCAATGTCACCATAGGCAATGGCACCATGGGCCCTGTCATCATGGGCAGTGTCACCATGGGCACTCTCACCATGGGCACTATCACTGTGAGCACTGTCACCATGGATACTGCAAAGATGAGAACTGTCACCATGAGTACTGTCACCGTAAGTACAGTCTGCACGGGTTGTCACCATGTGCACTGTTACCATGAGAACTGTCAACAGGGGCACTGTCACCATTTTTCACTGCCACCATGTGCAGTGTCACCATGCGCACTATCACCATGGAAAGTATCACCGTGAACACGGTCACCATGAACACTGCAACTGTGTGCAGTGTCACCATGCACACTGTCACCGTAAGGACTATCACTGTAAGCAAAGTCACAATGAGCAATGGCACCATGGGCACTGTCACCATTTTGCACTGCCACCAGGTGCAGTGTCACCATAGGCACTTTCACTGTGAGAAATGTGACCGTGCGGAATGACTCTATGGGCACTGGCACCATGGGCATTGTCACTGTGAGCACTGTCACAACGGGCACTGTCACCGTGAGAAATCTCACCATGCTAACTGTCCCCATGGGCACTGTCACCGTGAGAAGTGTCACCATGGGCACTGTCACTGTCGGCACTGTCACCATGGGCACTGTCATTGTGGGCACTGTCTCCATGGCCACTGCCACCATGTGCTGTCACCATGAACTCTGTAACAATGCCCATTATCACCGTGTGCACTGTCACCATGGGCACTATCACCGTGAGCACTGTCAGCATGTGCACTGTCACTATTTAGCACTGTCACCAGGTGAACTACCACCATAGGCACTGTCACGATGTGCACTATCACCGTGAGCACGGTTACCATGGGCACTGTAACAATTCACAGCGTCACCATCAGTATTGTCCCGATGGGAACTGCCACCAAGAGCACTGTCACCATTAGCACTGTCACCACGAGCACTGGCACCTGGGCACTGCTATTATGAGCACTGTCACCATGAGATCTGTCGCTATGAGAACTGCCACCATGGGTATTTTCAACATGAGTACTGTCACCATGGTATTGTCACCATTTGCATTGTCACCATGAGCACTATTACCGTAAGCACTATCACTATGAGCACTCTCACTGTGGTCACTGTCACCATGAGCACTGTCGCCATGGGTACTGGCACAATGTAGACAGGCACCGTGAGCACTGTCACCATGGGCACCATCAGTGTGAGCACTCTCACCATGGTCACTGTCACCTTGGGCACTGTTACCATGAGCACTGTCACCATAGGCAATGGCACCATGGGCCCTGTCATCATGGGCACTCTCACCATGGGCACTATCACTGTGAGCACTGTCACCATGGATCCTGCAAACATGAGAACTGTCACCGTGAGTACTGTCACCATGAGTACAGTCTGCACGGGTTGTCACCATGTGCACTGTCACCATGAGAACTGTCAACAGGGGCACTGTCACCATTTATCACTGCCACCATGTGCAGTGTCACCATGGGCACTATCACCATGGAAAGTATCACCGTGAACACTGTCACCATAAACACTGCAACTGTGTGCAGTGTGACCATGCACACTGTCACCGTAAGGACAATCACTGTAAGCAAAGTCACTATGAGCAATGTCATCATGGGCACTGTCACCATTTTGCACTGCCACCAGGTGCAGTGTCACCGTAGGCACTTTCACCGTGAGAAATGTGAATGTGCGGAATGTCTCTATGGGCACTGGCACCATGGGCATTGTCACTGTGAGCACTGTCACAACGGGCACTATCAACGTGAGAAATCTCATCATGGTAACTGTCCCCATGGGCACATTCACTGTGAGAAGTGTCACCATGGGCACTGTCACTGTCGGCACTTTTACCATGGGCACTTTCATTGTGGGCACTGTCACCATGGCCACTGCCACCTTGGGCTCTGTCACGATGAACACTGTAATAATACCCATTATCACCGTGGGCACTGTCACCATGGGCACTATCACCGTGAGCACTGTCAGCATGTGCACTGTCACTATTTAGCACTGTCACCAGGTGAACTACCACCATGGGCACTGTCACGATGTGCACTACCAACGTGAGCACGGTTACCATGGGCACTGTAACAATGCACAGGGTCACCATCGGTACTGTCCCCATGGGAACTGCCACCAAGAGCACTGTCACCATTAGCACTGTCACCACGAGGACTGCCACCTTGGGCACTGCTACTATGAGCACTGTCACCATGAGAACTGCCACCATGGGTATTTTCAACATGAGTACTGTCACCATGGGTATTGTCACCATTTGCACTGTCACCATGAGCATTATTACCATGAGCTCTATCACAGTGAGCACTCTCACTGTGGTCAGTGTCACCATGACCACTGTCGCCATGGGTACTGGCACAATGCGGACTGGCACCATGAGCCCTGTCACCATGGGCACTCTCAGTGTGAGCACTCTCACCATGGTCACTGTCACCATGGGCACTGTTACCATGAGCACTGTCACCATAGGCAATGGCGCCGTGGGAACTTTCACCATGGGCACTGTCATCATGGGCAGTGTCACCATGGGCACTGTCACCATGGGCACTGCCACCATGGGCAGTATCACTGTGAGCACTGTCACCATGGGTACTGCAACCATGAGAACTGTCACCGTGAGTACTGTCTGCATGGGTTGTCACCGTGTGCACTGTCACCCTGAGAACTGTCAACATGGGCACTTTCACCATTTTTCACTGCCACCCTGTGCCTTGTCCCCATGGGAACTATTACCATGAGAAGTGTCACCATGAGTACTGTCATCATTGGCACTGTCACCAAGGGCACGGCCACCATGTGCACAGTTACCAGGGTCACTATCACCGTGAGCACTGTCACCATGGGAACTACCAACATGGGCAATGTCATCATGAGCACTTTCACAATGGGAACTGCCACCATGGGCACTATCAATGGGCGGACTCTCACCATGGACACTATCACCATAGGCACTATCACCGTGAGCACCGTCACAGTCGGCACTGTCACCATGAGCACTATTACTGTGAGCACTAGCACCGTGAGCACTCTCACCGTGGTCAATGTCACCATGGGCACTGTCACTATTGGTACTGGCACAATGCGGACTGTCACAGTGTGATCTGTCACCATAGACACTATCACCATGAGCACTCTCACCGTGGTCACTGTTACCATGGGTCCTGTCACTGTGAGCACTGTTACCATAGGCAATGGCTCCGTGGGCACTGACTCCATGGGCACTGTCATCATGGGCATTGTCACCATGGGCAGTGTCACCATGGGCACTGTTAACATGGGCACTATCACCATGAGCACTGTCACCACGGGTACAGCTACCATGAGCAGTGTCAGCATCGGTTGTGACCGTGTGCATTGTCACAATGAGAACTGTCAGCATGGGAACTGTCACCATTTTTCACTGCCACCATGTGCACTACCACCATGTGCACTGTCACCATGGGCACTATCACCATGAGCACTGTCACCATGAATACTGTCATCATGGGCACTGTCACCAAGGGCACAGCCACCATGTGCACTGTTAACATGGTCACTATCACCATGAGCACTGTCACCATGGGAACTACCCACATGGGCACTGTCATCATGAGCACTTTCACAATGGGAACTGCCACCATGGGCACTATTAACACGAGCACACTCACCATGGGCACTATCCCCAAGGGCACTGTCAGTTTCAGCACTATCACCATGGGTACTGCAACCATGACCACTGTCACCATAAGCACTGTCCCCATTCTCTGTATCACCATGGGCACTGTCACCATGGGCACTATCACCTTGAGAACTGTCAGCCTGGGCACTGTCACCATGGGTATTGGGACTTTGGGCACTGTCACCATGAGCACTGTCACCTTGGGCACTGGCACAATGTGGACTGTCACCATGAGCACTGTCATCATGGGCAGTATCACCATTAGAACTGTCACCGTGGTCACTGTTACCATGGCCACTCTCACCGTGAGCACTATCACCGTGAGTGTTGTGACCATGGGCACTTTCACCATGGGCAGTGTCCCCATGGACAATTTCACTGTTAGGACTGTCACCATGGACACTATAACTATGGACACTGTCACCGTGGGCTCTGTCACCATGGGCACTTTCACCATGAGCACTGCCACTCTGACCACTCTCATCATAAGAACTGTCACCATGGGCACTTTCACGATGGGCACTTCCAACATTGGCACTATCACCATGAGCACTGTCAAGAAGAGCACTGTCATGGTGGGCAATGTCACCATGCGCAATGTCACCACAAGGACTATCACATTAAGCAATGTCACCATGGGCACTGTCACCATTTTGCACTGCCACCATGTGCACTATCACCTTAGGCACTGTCACCATGAGCACTTGATCACTGAGTACTGTCACCATGGGTAATATCACCATGGGCACTGTCACCGTGAGAACTATCACCGTGAGCAATGCCATGATGGGCACTGGCGCCGTGGGTCTTTTCACTATTAGCACTGAAACAATGTGCACTATCACTGTGAGACATCTCACCGTGCTAACTGTCCCCGTGGGAACTGTCGCAGGGAGAAAAGTCATCATGGGCACTGTCACAGTCAGTATTCTCACCATGGGCACTCTCATTGTGGGCAATGTCTCCGTGAGCACTATTACCATGAACACTGCTACCGTGAACACTCTCATGATAAGAACCGTCACCATGGGCACAGACACCATGGGCACTCTCACGGTGTGCACTGTCACCAGGGGCACTGTCACAATGGGCACTGTCACCATGAGCACTGGAACCATGGGCACTCTCACCATGGGCACTATCACCATGAGCAATATCATCATGGGCACTCTCACTATTTTGCACTGCCACCAGATGCACCATGACCATGTGCAGTGTCACCATGGGCAGTGTCACCATCGGTAGTCTCACCATGGGCACTGCCACCATGAGCACTGTCACCAAGAGCACTGTCACCACGAGCACTGCCACCATGAGCACTGTCACCAGAACTGTCAGTATGAGAACTGCCACCATGGGCACTTTCACCATGATTACTATCACCTGGGTATTGTCACCTTTGGCACTGTCAACGTGCGTACTATCACCGTGAGAACTATCACCATGAGCACTGTCACCACGGGCACAGCCTTAATGCGGACTGTCATCATGAACACTGTCACCATGGGCACTACCACAGTGAGAACAGTCACCGTGGTCACTGTCACGATGGGCACTGTCACCATGAGCACTCTCCCTAAGAGCATAATCACCATAGGCACTGTCACCGTGAGAACAGTCACCATGGGCACTGTCAACATGGAGACTGTCACCTTGAGCACTGTCACCATGAGAACTGTCACTATGAGCAATTTCAACAGGATCACTTTCACCGTGAGAACTCTCACCACGGGGACTCTCACCTTTGGCACTGCCTCCGAGGGGTTGTCATGATGAGCACTATCACCATGGGCAGTGTCTCCATGGGCAGTGTCACCGTGAGCACTCTCACTATTGGCACTATCACCATCGGCATGGTCACCGTGAGCACTGTCACAATGGGCATTGTCACACTGGGTGCTGTCACCATGGGCACAGTCACCGTTAGCACTCTCACCATGGACACTGTGATCTTGGGCACTGTCACCATGGGCTCTGCCACCGTTGGCACTGTCACAATGGGAAGTATCACCATGGGCTTTGTCAGCGTGGGCAATGTCACCCTGGGCACGGCCACCATGATATCTATCACCATAGGCACTGTCACCATGGGCACTGTCACCATGAGCACGGTCACCATGAGCACTGCCACAATGAGCACTGTCACTTATGGCACTGTCCTCATGAGAAGTGTCACCATGATCACTGTCACCATGGACAGGACACGCTGGGTATTGTCACCATGGGCACTGTCTATGAGCAGTCTCACCATGGGAATTGTCACCTTAGGTACTGTCATCATGGGCACTGTCACCGTGAACACTTTTACCATCAGCTCTGTTACCCTGGGTATTGTCACCATGGGAACTATCACCGTGACAGTTGTGAACATGGGCACTCTCACCATGAGCAATGTCACCATGAATAGTGTCACCCTGTGTATTGTCACCATGGGCACTGTCACCGTGAGCACTACACCATGAGAATTGTGACAATGGGCACTGTCCCCATGGTCACATTCACGATAGGAACTAACGCCGTGAACACTGTCACCATGAGCAATGTCACTGTGTGCAGTTTCACCATACACACTATCACCGTAAGCAATGTCACCATGAGCAATATCACCATGGGCACTGTCACCATTTTGCACTGCCACCATGTGCAGTGTCACCATGGGCAGTTTCACTATGAGAACTGTCACCATGGGTAATAGCACCATGGGCACTGTCACCGTGAACACTGTCACTATGTGAATTTTCACCATAGGCCCTGTCACCGTGAGAATTGTCACCATCGGCACTGTCAACATGGAGACTCTAACCTTGAGCACTGTCACCATGAGCACAGACACCATGGTCACATTCAATGTAAGACCTGTCACCACGGGGACTATCAACATTGGCACTGTCACCGTGGGGTTGTCACCACGAGCACTATCACCATGGGCGATGTCTCCATGGGCAGTTTCACCATGAGCACTGTCACTAATGGCACTCTCACCATCGGCACTGTCACCATGGGCACCGTCACCGTGAGCACTGTCACCATGAGCCTTGTCACACTGGGCGCTGTCACCATGGGCACTGTCACCGTGGGCACTGTCCCAATGGGAAGTATCACCCTGGGCTTTGTCAGCCTTGGCACTGTCCCCGTGGGCACTGACACCGTGACATCTATCACCATAAACACTGTAAACATGGGCACTGTCACCATGAGCACGGACACCATGAGCACTGCCACAATGAGCACTGTTATTTATGGCACTGCCAACATGAGCACTGTCACCATGAGCACTGTCACCATGGGCATGACACCATGGGCACTATCACTGTGAGCACTACACCATGAGAATTGTGACTAAGGGCACTGTTACCATGGACAATCTCACCATGGGAACTATCACCGTGAACACTGTCACCATGAACACTGTCACTGTGTGCAGTGTCACCATGTGCACTGTCACTGTAAGGACTATCACCGTAAGCAAAGTCACCATGAGCAATGTCACCATGGGCACTGTCACTATTGTGCTCTGCCATCATGTGCAGTGTCACCAAGGTTAATATTACCATAGGCACTTTCACCGTGAGAAATGTGACCGTGCGGAATGACTCTATGGGCACTGGCACCACGGGAATTGTTACTGTGAGCACTGTCACAACGGGCACTATCACCGTGAGAAATCTCACCATGCTAACTGTCCCCGTGGACACTCTCACCGTGAGAAGTGTCACCATGGGCACTGTCACTGTTGGCACTGTCACCATGGGCACTGTCATTGTGGGCACTGTCTCCATGGCCACTGCCATCATGTGCTCTGTCACCATGAACTCTGTAATAATGCCCATTATCAACGTGTGCACTGTCACCATGGGCACTATCACCGTTAGCACTGTCAGCATGTGCACTGTCACTATTTAGCACTGTCACCAGGTGAACTACCACCATGGGCACTGTCACAATGTGCACTATCACCGTGAGCACGGTTACCATGGGCACTGTAACAATGCACAGTTTAACCATCAGTACTGTCCCGATGCGAACTGCCACCAAGAGCACTGTCATCATTAGCACTGTCACCACGAGCACTGGCACCTGGTCACTGCTATTATGAGCACTGTCACCATGAGATCTGTCGCTATGAGAACTGCCACCATGGGTATTTTCAACATGAGTACTGTCACCATGGTATTGTCACCATTTGCACTGTCACCATGAGCACTATCACCATGAGCACTCTCACTGTGGTCACTGTCACCATGAGCACTGTCGCCATGGGTACTGGCACAATGTAGACAGACACCATGAGCACTGTCACCATGGGCACCATCAGTGTGAGCACTTTCACCATGGTCACTGTCATCTTGGGCACTGTTACCATGAGCAATGTCACCATAGGCAATGGCACCATGGGCCCTGTCATCATGGGCAGTGTCACCATGGGCACTCTCACCATGGGCACTATCACTGTGAGCACTGTCACCATGGATACTGCAAAGATGAGAACTGTCACCATGAGTACTGTCACCATAAGTACAGTCTGCACGGGTTGTCACCATGTGCACTGTCACCATGAGAACTGTCAACAGGGGCACTGTCACCATTTTTCACTGCCACCATGTGCAGTGTCACCATGCGCACTATCACCATGGAAAGTATCACCGTGAACACGGTCACCATGAACACTGCAACTGTGTGCAGTGTCACCATGCACACTGTCACCGTAAGGACTATCACTGTAAGCAAAGTCACAATGAGCAATGGCACCATGGGCACTGTCACCATTTTGCACTGCCACCAGGTGCAGTGTCACCATAGGCACTTTCACCGTGAGAAATGTGACCATGCGGAATGTCTCTATGGGCACTGGCACCATGGGCATTTTCACTGTGAGCACTGTCACAACGGGCACTATCACCGTGAGAAATCTCATCATGGTAACTGTCCCCATGGGCACATTCACTGTGAGAAGTGTCACCATGGGCACTGTCACTGTCGGCACTGTTACCATGGGCACTGTCATTGTGGACACTGTCACCATGGCCACTACCACCTTGGGCTCTGTCACGATGAACACTGTAATAATACCCATTATCACCGTGGGCACTGTCACCATGGGCACTATCACCGTGAGCACTGTCAGCATGTGCACTGTCACTATTTAGCACTGTCACCAGGTGAACTACCACCATGGGCACTGTCACGATGTGCACTACCACCGTGAGCACAGTTACCATGGGCACTGTAAAAATGCACAGGGTCACCATCGGTACTGTCCCCATGGGAACTGCCACCAAGAGCACTGTCACCATTAGCACTGTCACAAGTACTGCCACCTTGGGCACTGCTATTATGAGCACTGTCACCATGAGAACTTTCGCTACGAGAACTTCCACCATGAGTATTTTCAACATGAGTAGTGTCACCCTGGGTATTGTCACCATTTGCAATGTCACCATGAGCACTATTACCGTGAGCTCTATCACAGTGAGCACTCTCACTGTGGTCAGTGTCACCATGACCAATGTCGCCATGGGTACTGGCACAATGCGGACTGGCATCATGAGCCCTGTCACCATGGGCACTATCAGTGTTGGCACTCTCACCATGGTCACTGTCACCATGGGCCCTGTCACTATAGGCAATGGCGCCGTGGGAACTTTCACCATGGGCACTGTCATTATGGGCAGTGTCACCATGAACACTGCCACCATGGGCAGTATCACTGTGAGCACTGTCACTATGGGTACTGCAACCATGAGAACTGTCACCATGAGTACTCTCTGCATGGGTTGTCACCGTGTGCACTGTCACCATGAGAACTGTCAACATGGGCACTTTCACCATTTTTCACTGCCACCCTGTGCTTTGTCCCCATGGGAACTATTACCATGAGAAGTGTCACCATGAGTACTGTCATCATTGGCACTGTCACCAAGGGCACGGCCACCATGTGCACAGTTATCATGGTCACTATCACTGTGAGCACTGTCACCATGGGAACTACCAACATGGGCAATGTCATCATGAGCACTTTCACAATGGGAACTGCCACCATGGGCACTATCAATGGGCGGACTCTCACCATGGGCACTATCACCATAGACACTGTCACCGTGAGCACCGTCACTGTCGGCAATGTCACCATGAGCACTATTACTGTGAGCACTAGCACCGTGAGCACTCTCACCGTGGTCAATGTCACCATGGGCACTGTCACTATTGGTACTGGCACAATGTGGACTGTCACAGTGTGATCTGTCACCATAGACACTATCACCATGAGCACTCTCACCGTGGTCACTGTTACCATGGGTCCTGTCACTGTGAGCACTGTTACCATAGGCAATGGCTCCGTGGGCACTGACTCCATGGGCACTGTCATCATGGGCATTGTCACCATGGGCAGTGTCACCATGGGCACTGTTAACATGGGCACTATCACCATGAGCACTGTCACCACGGGTACAGCTACCATGAGCAGTGTCAGCATCGGTTGTGACCGTGTGCATTGTCACAATGAGAACTGTCAGCATGGGAACTGTCACCATTTTTCACTGCCACCATGTGCACTACCACCATGTGCACTGTCACCATGGGCACTATCACCGTGAGCACTGTCACCATGAATACTGTCATCATGGGCACTGTCACCAAGGGCACAGCCACCATGTGCACTGTTAACATGGTCACTATCACCATGAGCACTGTCACCATGGGAACTACCCACATGGGCACTGTCATCATGAGCACTTTCACAATGGGAACTGCCACCATGGGCACTATTAACACGAGCACACTCACCATGGGCACTATCCCCAAGGGCACTGTCAGTTTCAGCACTATCACCATGGGTACTGCAACCATGACCACTGTCACCATAAGCACTGTCCCCATTCTCTGTATCACCATGGGCACTGTCACCATGGGCACTATCACCTTGAGACCTGTCAGCCTGGGCACTGTCACCATGGGTATTGGGACTTTGGGCACTGTCACCATGAGCACTGTCACCTTGGGCACTGGCACAATGTGGACTGTCACCATGAGCACTGTCATCATGGGCAGTATCACCATTAGAACTGTCACCGTGGTCACTGTCACCATGGCCACTCTCACCGTGAGCACTATCACAGTGGGTGTTGTGACCATGGGCACTTTCACCATGGGCAGTGTCCCCATGGACAATTTCACTGTTAGGACTGTCACCATGGACACTATAACTATGGACACTGTCACCGTGGGCTCTGTCACCATGGGCACTTTCACCATGAGCACTGCCACTCTGACCACTCTCATCATAAGTACTGTCACCATGGGCACTTTCACGATGGGCACTTCCAACATTGGCACTATCACCATGAGCACTGTCAACAAGAGCACTGTCATGGTGGGCAATGTCACCATGCACAATGTCACCACAAGGACTATCACATTAAGCAATGTCACCATGGGCACTGTCACCATTTTGCACTGCCACCATGTGCACTATCACCTTAGATACTGTCACCATGAGCACTTGATCACTGAGTACTGTCACCATGGGTAATATCACCATGGGCACTGTCACCGTGAGAACTATCACCGTGAGCAATGCCATGATGGGCACTGGCGCCGTGGGTCTTTTCACTATTAGCACTGAAACAATGTGCACTATCACTGTGAGACATCTCACCGTGCTAACTGTCCCCGTGGGAACTGTCGCAGGGAGAAAAGTCATCATGGGCACTGTCACAGTCAGTATTCTCACCATGGGCACTCTCATTGTGGGCAATGTCTCCGTGAGCACTATTACCATGAACACTGCTACCGTGAACACTCTCATGATAAGAACTGTCACCATGGGCACAGACACCATGGGCACTCTCACGGTGTGCACTGTCACCAGGGGCACTGTCACAATGGGCACTGTCACCATGAGCACTGGAACCATGGGCACTCTCACCATGGGCACTATCACCATGAGCAATATCATCATGGGCACTCTCACTATTTTGCACTGCCACCAGATGCACCATGACCATGTGCACTGTCACCATGGGCAGTGTCACCATCGGTAGTCTCACCATGGGCACTGCCACCATGAGCATTGTCACCAAGAGCACTGTCACCAGAACTGTCAGTATGAGAACTGCCACCATGGGCACTTTCACCATGATTACTATCACCTGGGTATTGTCCCCTTTGGCACTGTCAACGTGCATACTATCACCGTGAGAACTATCACCATGAGCACTGTCACCACGGGCACAGCCTTAATGCGGACTGTCATCATGAACACTGTCACCATGGGCACTACCACAGTGAGAACAGTCACCGTGGTCACTGTCACAATGGGCACTGTCACCATGAGCACTCTCCCTAAGAGCATAATCACCATAGGCACTGTCACCGTGAGAACAGTCACCATGGGCACTGTCAACATGGAGACTATCACCTTGAGCACTGTCACCATGAGCACTGTCACCATGAGCAATTTCAACAGGATCACTTTCACCGTGAGAACTCTCACCACGGGGACTCTCACCTTTGGCACTGCCTCCGAGGGGTTGTCATGATGAGCACTATCACCATGGGCAGTGTCTCCATGGGCAGTGTCACCGTGAGCACTCTCACTATTGGCACTATCACCATCGGCATGGTCACCGTGAGCACTGTCACAATGGGCATTGTCACACTGGGTGCTGTCACCATGGGCACAGTCACCGTTAGCACTCTCACCATGGACACTGTGATCTTGGGCACTGTCACCATGGGCTCTGCCACCGTTGGCACTGTCACAATGGGAAGTATCACCATGGGCTTTGTCAGCGTGGGCAATGTCACCCTGGGCACGGCCACCATGATATCTATCACCATAGGCACTGTCACCATGGGCACTGTCACCATGAGCACGGTCACCATGAGCACTGCTACAATGAGCACTGTCACTTATGGCACTGTCCTCATGAGAAGTGTCACCATGATCAATGTCACCATGGACAGGACACGCTGGGTATTGTCAACATGGGCACGGTCTATGAGCAGTCTCACGATGGGAATTGTCACCTTAGGTACTGTCATCATGGGCACTGTCACCGTGAACACTTTTACCATCAGCTCTGTTACCCTGGGTATTGTCACCATGGGAACTATCACCGTGACAGTTGTGAACATGGGCACTCTCACCATGAGCAATGTCACCATGAATAGTGTCACCCTGTGTATTGTCACCATGGGCACTGTCACCGTGAGCACTACACCATGAGAATTGTGACAATGGGCACTGTCCCCATGGTCACATTCACGATAGGAACTAACGCCGTGAACACTGTCACCATGAGCAATGTCACTGTGTGCAGTTTCACCATACACACTATCACCATAAGCAATGTCACTATGAGCAATATCACCATGGGCACTGTCACCATTTTGCCCTGCCACCATGTGCAGTGTCACCATGGGCAGTTTCACTATGAGAACTGTCACCATGGGTAATAGCACCATGGGCACTGTCACCGTGAACACTGTCACTATGTGAATTTTCACCATAGGCCCTGTCACCGTGAGAATTGTCACCATCGGCACTGTCAACATGGAGACTCTAACCTTGAGCACTGTCACCATGAGCACAGACACCATGGTCACATTCAATGTAAGACCTGTCACCACGGGGACTATCAACATTGGCACTGTCACCGTGGGGTTGTCACCACGAGCACTATCACCATGGGCGATGTCTCCATGGGCAGTTTCACCATGAGCACTGTCACTAATGGCACTCTCACCATCGGCACTGTCACCATGGGCACCGTCACCGTGAGCACTGTCACCATGAGCCTTGTCACACTGGGCGCTGTCACCATGGGCACTGTCACCGTGGGCACTGTCCCAATGGGAAGTATCACCCTGGGCTTTGTCAGCCTTGGCACTGTCCCCGTGGGCACTGACACCGTGACATCTATCACCATAAACACTGTAAACATGGGCACTGTCACCATGAGCACGGACACCATGAGCACTTCCACAATGAGCACTGTTATTTATGGCACTGCCAACATGAGCACTGTCACCATGAGCACTGTCACCATGGGCATGACACCATGGGCACTATCACTGTGAGCACTACACCATGAGAATTGTGACTATGGGCACTGTTACCATGGACAATCTCACCATGGGAACTATCACCGTGAACACTGTCACCATGAACACTGTCACTGTGTGCAGTGTCACCATGTGCACTGTCACTGTAAGGACTATCACCGTAAGCAAAGTCACCATGAGCAATGTCACCATGGGCACTGTCACTATTGTGCTCTGCCATCATGTGCAGTGTCACCAAGGTTAATATTACCATAGGCACTTTCACCGTGAGAAATGTGACCGTGCGGAATGACTCTATGGGCACTGGCACCACGGGAATTGTTACTGTGAGCACTGTCACAACGGGCACTATCACCGTGAGAAATCTCACCATGCTAACTGTCCCCGTGGACACTCTCACCGTGAGAAGTGTCACCATGGGCACTGTCACTGTTGGCACTGTCACCATGGGCACTGTCATTGTGGGCACTGTCTCCATGGCCACTGCCATCATGTGCTCTGTCACCATGAGCTCTGTAATAATGCCCATTATCAACGTGTGCACTGTCACCATGGGCACTATCACCGTTAGCACTGTCAGCATGTGCACTGTCACTATTTAGCACTGTCACCAGGTGAACTACCACCATGGGCACTGTCACAATGTGCACTATCACCGTGAGCACGGTTACCATGGGCACTGTAACAATGCACAGTTTAACCATCAGTACTGTCCCGATGCGAACTGCCACCAAGAGCACTGTCATCATTAGCACTGTCACCACGAGCACTGGCACCTGGTCACTGCTATTATGAGCACTGTCACCATGAGATCTGTCGCTATGAGAACTGCCACCATGGGTATTTTCAACATGAGTACTGTCACCATGGTATTGTCACCATTTGCACTGTCACCATGAGCACTATCACCGTGAGCACTCTCACTGTGGTCACTGTCACCATGAGCACTGTCGCCATGGGTACTGGCACAATGTAGACAGACACCATGAGCACTGTCACCATGGGCACCATCAGTGTGAGCACTTTCACCATGGTCACTGTCATCTTGGGCACTGTTACCATGAGCAATGTCACCATAGGCAATGGCACCATGGGCCCTGTCATCATGGGCAGTGTCACCATGGGCACTCTCACCATGGGCACTATCACTGTGAGCACTGTCACCATGGATACTGCAAAGATGAGAACTGTCACCATGAGTACTGTCACCGTAAGTACAGTCTGCACGGGTTGTCACCATGTGCACTGTTACCATGAGAACTGTCAACAGGGGCACTGTCACCATTTTTCACTGCCACCATGTGCAGTGTCACCATGGGCACTATCACCATGGAAAGTATCACCGTGAACACGGTCACCATGAACACTGCAACTGTGTGCAGTGTCACCATGCACACTGTCACCGTAAGGACTATCACTGTAAGCAAAGTCACAATGAGCAATGGCACCATGGGCACTGTCACCATTTTGCACTGCCACCAGGTGCAGTGTCACCATAGGCACTTTCACCGTGAGAAATGTGACCATGCAGAATGTCTCTATGGGCACTGGCACCATGGGCATTGTCACTGTGAGCACTGTCACAACGGGCACTATCACCGTGAGAAATCTCATCATGGTAACTGTCCCCATGGGCACATTCACTGTGAGAAGTGTCACCATGGGCACTGTCACTGTCGGCACTGTTACCATGGGCACTGTCATTGTGGACACTGTCACCATGGCCACTACCACCTTGGGCTCTGTCACGATGAACACTGTAATAATACCCATTATCACCGTGGGCACTGTCCCCATGGGCACTATCACCGTGAGCACTGTCAGCATGTGCACTGTCACTATTTAGCACTGTCACCAGGTGAACTACCACCATGGGCACTGTCACGATGTGCACTACCACCGTGAGCACAGTTACCATGGGCACTGTAAAAATGCACAGGGTCACCATCGGTACTGTCCCCATGGGAACTGCCACCAAGAGCACTGTCACCATTAGCACTGTCACAAGTACTGCCACCTTGGGCACTGCTATTATGAGCACTGTCACCATGAGAACTTTCGCTACGAGAACTTCCACCATGAGTATTTTCAACATGAGTAGTGTCACCCTGGGTATTGTCACCATTTGCAATGTCACCATGAGCACTATTACCGTGAGCTCTATCACAGTGAGCACTCTCACTGTGGTCAGTGTCACCATGACCAATGTCGCCATGGGTACTGGCACAATGCGGACTGGCACCATGAGCCCTGTCACCATGGGCACTATCAGTGTTGGCACTCTCACCATGGTCACTGTCACCATGGGCCCTGTCACTATAGGCAATGGCGCCATGGGAACTTTCACCATGGGCACTGTCATTATGGGCAGTGTCACCATGGACACTGTCACCATGGGCACTGCCACCATGGGCAGTATCACTGTGAGCACTGTAACCATGGGTACTGCAACCATGAGAACTGTCACCGTGAGTACTCTCTGCATGGGTTGTCACCGTGTGCACTCTCACCATGAGAACTGTCAACATGGGCACTTTCACCATTTTTCACTGCCACCCTGTGCCTTGTCCCCATGGGAACTATTACCATGAGAAGTGTCACCATGAGTACTGTCATCATTGGCACTGTCACCAAGGGCACGGCCACCATGTGCACAGTTATCATGGACACTATCACCGTGAGCACTGTCACCATGGGAACAACCAATATGGGCAATGTCATCATGAGCACTTTCACAATGGGAACTGCCACCATGGGCACTATCAATGGGCGGACTCTCACCATGGGCACTATCACCATAGGCACTGTCACCGTGAGCACCGTCACTGTCGGCAATGTCACCATGAGCACTATTACTGTGAGCACTAGCACCGTGAGCACTCTCACCGTGGTCAATGTCACCATGGGCACTGTCACTATTGGTACTGGCACAATGTGGACTGTCACAGTGTGATCTGTCACCATAGACACTATCACCATGAGCCCTCTCACCGTGGTCACTGTTACCATGGGTCCTGTCACTGTGAGCACTGTTACCATAGGCAATGGCTCCGTGGGCACTGACTCCATGGGCACTGTCATCATGGGCATTGTCACCATGGGCAGTGTCACCATGGGCACTGTTAACATGGGCACTATCACCATGAGCACTGTCACCACGGGTACAGCTACCATGAGCAGTGTCAGCATCGGTTGTGACCGTGTGCATTGTCACAATGAGAACTGTCAGCATGGGAACTGTCACCATTTTTCACTGCCACCATGTGCACTACCACCATGTGCACTGTCACCATGGGCACTATCACCGTGAGCACTGTCACCATGAATACTGTCATCATGGGCACTGTCACCAAGGGCACAGCCACCATGTGCACTGTTAACATGGTCACTATCACCATGAGCACTGTCACCATGGGAACTACCCACATGGGCACTGTCATCATGAGCACTTTCACAATGGGAACTGCCACCATGGGCACTATTAACACGAGCACACTCACCATGGGCACTATCCCCAAGGGCACTGTCAGTTTCAGCACTATCACCATGGGTACTGCAACCATGACCACTGTCACCATAAGCACTGTCCCCATTCTCTGTATCACCATGGGCACTGTCACCATGGGCACTATCACCTTGAGAACTGTCAGCCTGGGCACTGTCGCCATGGGTATTGGGACTTTGGGCACTGTCACCATGAGCACTGTCACCTTGGGCACTGGCACAATGTGGACTGTCACCATGAGCACTGTCATCATGGGCAGTATCACCATTAGAACTGTCACCGTGGTCACTGTCACCATGGCCACTCTCACCGTGAGCACTATCACAGTGGGTGTTGTGACCATGGGCACTTTCACCATGGGCAGTGTCCCCATGGACAATTTCACTGTTAGGACTGTCACCATGGACACTATAACTATGGACACTGTCACCGTGGGCTCTGTCACCATGGGCACTTTCACCATGAGCACTGCCACTCTGACCACTCTCATCATAAGAACTGTCACCATGGGCACTTTCACGATGGGCACTTCCAACATTGGCACTATCACCATGAGCACTGTCAACAAGAGCACTGTCATGGTGGGCAATGTCACCATGCGCAATGTCACCACCAGGACTATCACATTAAGCAATGTCACCATGGGCACTGTCACCATTTTGCACTGCCACCATGTGCACTATCACCTTAGGCACTGTCACCATGAGCACTTGATCACTGAGTACTGTCACCATGGGTAATATCACCATGGGCACTGTCACCGTGAGAACTATCACCGTGAGCAATGCCATGATGGGCACTGGCGCCGTGGGTCTTTTCACTATTTGCACTGAAACAATGTGTACTATCACTGTGAGACATCTCACCGTGCTAACTGTCCCCGTGGGAACTGTCGCAGGGAGAAAAGTCATCATGGGCACTGTCACAGTCAGTATTCTCACCATGGGCACTCTCATTGTGGGCAATGTCTCCGTGAGCACTATTACCATGAACACTGCTACCGTGAACACTCTCATGATAAGAACCGTCACCATGGGCACAGACACCATGGGCACTCTCACGGTGTGCACTGTCACCAGGGGCACTGTCACAATGGGCACTGTCACCATGAGCACTGGAACCATGGGCACTCTCACCATGGGCACTATCACCATGAGCAATATCATCATGGGCACTCTCACTATTTTGCACTGCCACCAGATGCACCATGACCATGTGCAGTGTCACCATGGGCAGTGTCACCATCGGTAGTCTCACCATGGGCACTGCCACCATGAGCACTGTCACCAAGAGCACTGTCACCACGAGCACTGCCACCATGAGCACTGTCACCAGAACTGTCAGTATGAGAACTGCCACCATGGGCACTTTCACCATGATTACTATCACCTGGGTATTGTCACCTTTGGCACTGTCAACGTGCGTACTATCACCGTGAGAACTATCACCATGAGCACTGTCACCACGGGCACAGCCTTAATGCGGACTGTCATCATGAACACTGTCACCATGGGCACTACCACGGTGAGAACAGTCACCGTGGTCACTGTCACCATGAGCACTGTCACCATGAGCACTGTCACTAAGAGCATAATCACCTTAGGCACTGTCACCGTGAGAACAGTCACCATGGGCACTGTCAACATGGAGACTATCACCTTGAGCACTGTCACCATGAGAAATTTCAACAGGATCACTTTCACCGTGAGAACTGTCACCACAGGGACTCTCACCATTGGCACTGCCTCCGAGGGTTTGTCATGATGAGCACTATCACCATGGGCAGTGTCTCCATGGGCAGTGTCACCGTGAGCACTCTCACAATTGGCACTATCACCATCGGCATGGTCACCGTGAGCACTGTCACAATGGGCATTGTCACACTGGGTGCTGTCACCATGGGCACAGTCATCGTTAGCACTCTCACCATGGACACTGTGATCTTGGGCACTGTCACCATGGGCTCTGCCACCGTTGGCACTGTCACAATGGGAAGTATCACCATGGGCTTTGTCAGCGTGGGCAATGTCACCCTGGGCACGGCCACCATGATATCTATCACCATAGGCACTGTCACCATGGGCACTGTCACCATGAGCACGGTCACCATGAGCACTGCCACAATGAGCACTGTCACTTATGGCACTGTCCTCATGAGAAGTGTCACCATGATCACTGTCACCATGGACAGGACACGCTGGGTATTGTCACCATGGGCACTGTCTATGAGCAGTCTCACCATGGGAATTGTCACCTTAGGTACTGTCATCATGGGCACTGTCACCGTGAACACTTTTACCATCAGCTCTGTTACCCTGGGTATTGTCACCATGGGAACTATCACCGTGACAGTTGTGAACATGGGCACTCTCACCATGAGCAATGTCACCATGAATAGTGTCACCCTGTGTATTGTCACCATGGGCACTGTCACCGTGAGCACTACACCATGAGAATTGTGACAATGGGCACTGTCCCCATGGTCACATTCACGATAGGAACTAACGCCGTGAACACTGTCACCATGAGCAATGTCACTGTGTGCAGTTTCACCATACACACTATCACCGTAAGCAATGTCACCATGAGCAATATCACCATGGGCACTGTCACCATTTTGCACTGCCACCATGTGCAGTGTCACCATGGGCAGTTTCACTATGAGAACTGTCACCATGGGTAATAGCACCATGGGCACTGTCACCGTGAACACTGTCACTATGTGAATTTTCACCATAGGCCCTGTCACCGTGAGAATTGTCACCATCGGCACTGTCAACATGGAGACTCTAACCTTGAGCACTGTCACCATGAGCACAGACACCATGGTCACATTCAATGTAAGACCTGTCACCACGGGGACTATCAACATTGGCACTGTCACCGTGGGGTTGTCACCACGAGCACTATCACCATGGGCGATGTCTCCATGGGCAGTTTCACCATGAGCACTGTCACTAATGGCACTCTCACCATCGGCACTGTCACCATGGGCACCGTCACCGTGAGCACTGTCACCATGAGCCTTGTCACACTGGGCGCTGTCACCATGGGCACTGTCACCGTGGGCACTGTCCCAATGGGAAGTATCACCCTGGGCTTTGTCAGCCTTGGCACTGTCCCCGTGGGCACTGACACCGTGACATCTATCACCATAAACACTGTAAACATGGGCACTGTCACCATGAGCACGGACACCATGAGCACTGCCACAATGAGCACTGTTATTTATGGCACTGCCAACATGAGCACTGTCAACATGAGCACTGTCACCATGGGCATGACACCATGGGCACTATCACTGTGAGCACTACACCATGAGAATTGTGACTAAGGGCACTGTTACCATGGACAATCTCACCATGGGAACTATCACCGTGAACACTGTCACCATGAACACTGTCACTGTGTGCAGTGTCACCATGTGCACTGTCACTGTAAGGACTATCACCGTAAGCAAAGTCACCATGAGCAATGTCACCATGGGCACTGTCACTATTGTGCTCTGCCATCATGTGCAGTGTCACCAAGGTTAATATTACCATAGGCACTTTCACCGTGAGAAATGTGACCGTGCGGAATGACTCTATGGGCACTGGCACCACGGGAATTGTTACTGTGAGCACTGTCACAACGGGCACTATCACCGTGAGAAATCTCACCATGCTAACTGTCCCCGTGGACACTCTCACCGTGAGAAGTGTCACCATGGGCACTGTCATTGTGGGCACTGTCTCCATGGCCACTGCCATCATGTGCTCTGTCACCATGAACTCTGTAATAATGCCCATTATCAACGTGTGCACTGTCACCATGGGCACTATCACCGTTAGCACTGTCAGCATGTGCACTGTCACTATTTAGCACTGTCACCAGGTGAACTACCACCATGGGCACTGTCACAATGTGCACTATCACCGTGAGCACGGTTACCATGGGCACTGTAACAATGCACAGTTTAACAATCAGTACTGTCCCGATGCGAACTGCCACCAAGAGCACTGTCATCATTAGCACTGTCACCACGAGCACTGGCACCTGGTCACTGCTATTATGAGCACTGTCACCATGAGATCTGTCGCTATGAGAACTGCCACCATGGGTATTTTCAACATGAGTACTGTCACCATGGTATTGTCACCATTTGCACTGTCACCATGAGCACTATCACCGTGAGCACTCTCACTGTGGTCACTGTCACCATGAGCACTGTCGCCATGGGTACTGGCACAATGTAGACAGACACCATGAGCACTGTCACCATGGGCACCATCAGTGTGAGCACTTTCACCATGGTCACTGTCATCTTGGGCACTGTTACCATGAGCAATGTCACCATAGGCAATGGCACCATGGGCCCTGTCATCATGGGCAGTGTCACCATGGGCACTCTCACCATGGGCACTATCACTGTGAGCACTGTCACCATGGATACTGCAAAGATGAGAACTGTCACCATGAGTACTGTCACCGTAAGTACAGTCTGCACGGGTTGTCACCATGTGCACTGTTACCATGAGAACTGTCAACAGGGGCACTGTCACCATTTTTCACTGCCACCATGTGCAGTGTCACCATGCGCACTATCACCATGGAAAGTATCACCGTGAACACGGTCACCATGAACACTGCAACTGTGTGCAGTGTCACCATGCACACTGTCACCGTAAGGACTATCACTGTAAGCAAAGTCACAATGAGCAATGGCACCATGGGCACTGTCACCATTTTGCACTGCCACCAGGTGCAGTGTCACCATAGGCACTTTCACTGTGAGAAATGTGACCGTGCGGAATGACTCTATGGGCACTGGCACCATGGGCATTGTCACTGTGAGCACTGTCACAACGGGCACTGTCACCGTGAGAAATCTCACCATGCTAACTGTCCCCATGGGCACTGTCACCGTGAGAAGTGTCACCATGGGCACTGTCACTGTCGGCACTGTCACCATGGGCACTGTCATTGTGGGCACTGTCTCCATGGCCACTGCCACCATGTGCTGTCACCATGAACTCTGTAACAATGCCCATTATCACCGTGTGCACTGTCACCATGGGCACTATCACCGTGAGCACTGTCAGCATGTGCACTGTCACTATTTAGCACTGTCACCAGGTGAACTACCACCATAGGCACTGTCACGATGTGCACTATCACCGTGAGCACGGTTACCATGGGCACTGTAACAATTCACAGCGTCACCATCAGTATTGTCCCGATGGGAACTGCCACCAAGAGCACTGTCACCATTAGCACTGTCACCACGAGCACTGGCACCTGGGCACTGCTATTATGAGCACTGTCACCATGAGATCTGTCGCTATGAGAACTGCCACCATGGGTATTTTCAACATGAGTACTGTCACCATGGTATTGTCACCATTTGCATTGTCACCATGAGCACTATTACCGTAAGCACTATCACTATGAGCACTCTCACTGTGGTCACTGTCACCATGAGCACTGTCGCCATGGGTACTGGCACAATGTAGACAGGCACCGTGAGCACTGTCACCATGGGCACCATCAGTGTGAGCACTCTCACCATGGTCACTGTCACCTTGGGCACTGTTACCATGAGCACTGTCACCATAGGCAATGGCACCATGGGCCCTGTCATCATGGGCACTCTCACCATGGGCACTATCACTGTGAGCACTGTCACCATGGATCCTGCAAACATGAGAACTGTCACCGTGAGTACTGTCACCATGAGTACAGTCTGCACGGGTTGTCACCATGTGCACTGTCACCATGAGAACTGTCAACAGGGGCACTGTCACCATTTATCACTGCCACCATGTGCAGTGTCACCATGGGCACTATCACCATGGAAAGTATCACCGTGAACACTGTCACCATAAACACTGCAACTGTGTGCAGTGTGACCATGCACACTGTCACCGTAAGGACAATCACTGTAAGCAAAGTCACTATGAGCAATGTCATCATGGGCACTGTCACCATTTTGCACTGCCACCAGGTGCAGTGTCACCGTAGGCACTTTCACCGTGAGAAATGTGAATGTGCGGAATGTCTCTATGGGCACTGGCACCATGGGCATTGTCACTGTGAGCACTGTCACAACGGGCACTATCAACGTGAGAAATCTCATCATGGTAACTGTCCCCATGGGCACATTCACTGTGAGAAGTGTCACCATGGGCACTGTCACTGTCGGCACTTTTACCATGGGCACTTTCATTGTGGGCACTGTCACCATGGCCACTGCCACCTTGGGCTCTGTCACGATGAACACTGTAATAATACCCATTATCACCGTGGGCACTGTCACCATGGGCACTATCACCGTGAGCACTGTCAGCATGTGCACTGTCACTATTTAGCACTGTCACCAGGTGAACTACCACCATGGGCACTGTCACGATGTGCACTACCAACGTGAGCACGGTTACCATGGGCACTGTAACAATGCACAGGGTCACCATCGGTACTGTCCCCATGGGAACTGCCACCAAGAGCACTGTCACCATTAGCACTGTCACCACGAGGACTGCCACCTTGGGCACTGCTACTATGAGCACTGTCACCATGAGAACTGCCACCATGGGTATTTTCAACATGAGTACTGTCACCATGGGTATTGTCACCATTTGCACTGTCACCATGAGCATTATTACCATGAGCTCTATCACAGTGAGCACTCTCACTGTGGTCAGTGTCACCATGACCACTGTCGCCATGGGTACTGGCACAATGCGGACTGGCACCATGAGCCCTGTCACCATGGGCACTCTCAGTGTGAGCACTCTCACCATGGTCACTGTCACCATGGGCACTGTTACCATGAGCACTGTCACCATAGGCAATGGCGCCGTGGGAACTTTCACCATGGGCACTGTCATCATGGGCAGTGTCACCATGGGCACTGTCACCATGGGCACTGCCACCATGGGCAGTATCACTGTGAGCACTGTCACCATGGGTACTGCAACCATGAGAACTGTCACCGTGAGTACTGTCTGCATGGGTTGTCACCGTGTGCACTGTCACCCTGAGAACTGTCAACATGGGCACTTTCACCATTTTTCACTGCCACCCTGTGCCTTGTCCCCATGGGAACTATTACCATGAGAAGTGTCACCATGAGTACTGTCATCATTGGCACTGTCACCAAGGGCACGGCCACCATGTGCACAGTTACCAGGGTCACTATCACCGTGAGCACTGTCACCATGGGAACTACCAACATGGGCAATGTCATCATGAGCACTTTCACAATGGGAACTGCCACCATGGGCACTATCAATGGGCGGACTCTCACCATGGACACTATCACCATAGGCACTATCACCGTGAGCACCGTCACAGTCGGCACTGTCACCATGAGCACTATTACTGTGAGCACTAGCACCGTGAGCACTCTCACCGTGGTCAATGTCACCATGGGCACTGTCACTATTGGTACTGGCACAATGCGGACTGTCACAGTGTGATCTGTCACCATAGACACTATCACCATGAGCACTCTCACCGTGGTCACTGTTACCATGGGTCCTGTCACTGTGAGCACTGTTACCATAGGCAATGGCTCCGTGGGCACTGACTCCATGGGCACTGTCATCATGGGCATTGTCACCATGGGCAGTGTCACCATGGGCACTGTTAACATGGGCACTATCACCATGAGCACTGTCACCACGGGTACAGCTACCATGAGCAGTGTCAGCATCGGTTGTGACCGTGTGCATTGTCACAATGAGAACTGTCAGCATGGGAACTGTCACCATTTTTCACTGCCACCATGTGCACTACCACCATGTGCACTGTCACCATGGGCACTATCACCATGAGCACTGTCACCATGAATACTGTCATCATGGGCACTGTCACCAAGGGCACAGCCACCATGTGCACTGTTAACATGGTCACTATCACCATGAGCACTGTCACCATGGGAACTACCCACATGGGCACTGTCATCATGAGCACTTTCACAATGGGAACTGCCACCATGGGCACTATTAACACGAGCACACTCACCATGGGCACTATCCCCAAGGGCACTGTCAGTTTCAGCACTATCACCATGGGTACTGCAACCATGACCACTGTCACCATAAGCACTGTCCCCATTCTCTGTATCACCATGGGCACTGTCACCATGGGCACTATCACCTTGAGAACTGTCAGCCTGGGCACTGTCACCATGGGTATTGGGACTTTGGGCACTGTCACCATGAGCACTGTCACCTTGGGCACTGGCACAATGTGGACTGTCACCATGAGCACTGTCATCATGGGCAGTATCACCATTAGAACTGTCACCGTGGTCACTGTTACCATGGCCACTCTCACCGTGAGCACTATCACCGTGAGTGTTGTGACCATGGGCACTTTCACCATGGGCAGTGTCCCCATGGACAATTTCACTGTTAGGACTGTCACCATGGACACTATAACTATGGACACTGTCACCGTGGGCTCTGTCACCATGGGCACTTTCACCATGAGCACTGCCACTCTGACCACTCTCATCATAAGAACTGTCACCATGGGCACTTTCACGATGGGCACTTCCAACATTGGCACTATCACCATGAGCACTGTCAAGAAGAGCACTGTCATGGTGGGCAATGTCACCATGCGCAATGTCACCACAAGGACTATCACATTAAGCAATGTCACCATGGGCACTGTCACCATTTTGCACTGCCACCATGTGCACTATCACCTTAGGCACTGTCACCATGAGCACTTGATCACTGAGTACTGTCACCATGGGTAATATCACCATGGGCACTGTCACCGTGAGAACTATCACCGTGAGCAATGCCATGATGGGCACTGGCGCCGTGGGTCTTTTCACTATTAGCACTGAAACAATGTGCACTATCACTGTGAGACATCTCACCGTGCTAACTGTCCCCGTGGGAACTGTCGCAGGGAGAAAAGTCATCATGGGCACTGTCACAGTCAGTATTCTCACCATGGGCACTCTCATTGTGGGCAATGTCTCCGTGAGCACTATTACCATGAACACTGCTACCGTGAACACTCTCATGATAAGAACCGTCACCATGGGCACAGACACCATGGGCACTCTCACGGTGTGCACTGTCACCAGGGGCACTGTCACAATGGGCACTGTCACCATGAGCACTGGAACCATGGGCACTCTCACCATGGGCACTATCACCATGAGCAATATCATCATGGGCACTCTCACTATTTTGCACTGCCACCAGATGCACCATGACCATGTGCAGTGTCACCATGGGCAGTGTCACCATCGGTAGTCTCACCATGGGCACTGCCACCATGAGCACTGTCACCAAGAGCACTGTCACCACGAGCACTGCCACCATGAGCACTGTCACCAGAACTGTCAGTATGAGAACTGCCACCATGGGCACTTTCACCATGATTACTATCACCTGGGTATTGTCACCTTTGGCACTGTCAACGTGCGTACTATCACCGTGAGAACTATCACCATGAGCACTGTCACCACGGGCACAGCCTTAATGCGGACTGTCATCATGAACACTGTCACCATGGGCACTACCACAGTGAGAACAGTCACCGTGGTCACTGTCACGATGGGCACTGTCACCATGAGCACTCTCCCTAAGAGCATAATCACCATAGGCACTGTCACCGTGAGAACAGTCACCATGGGCACTGTCAACATGGAGACTGTCACCTTGAGCACTGTCACCATGAGCACTGTCACTATGAGCAATTTCAACAGGATCACTTTCACCGTGAGAACTCTCACCACGGGGACTCTCACCTTTGGCACTGCCTCCGAGGGGTTGTCATGATGAGCACTATCACCATGGGCAGTGTCTCCATGGGCAGTGTCACCGTGAGCACTCTCACTATTGGCACTATCACCATCGGCATGGTCACCGTGAGCACTGTCACAATGGGCATTGTCACACTGGGTGCTGTCACCATGGGCACAGTCACCGTTAGCACTCTCACCATGGACACTGTGATCTTGGGCACTGTCACCATGGGCTCTGCCACCGTTGGCACTGTCACAATGGGAAGTATCACCATGGGCTTTGTCAGCGTGGGCAATGTCACCCTGGGCACGGCCACCATGATATCTATCACCATAGGCACTGTCACCATGGGCACTGTCACCATGAGCACGGTCACCATGAGCACTGCCACAATGAGCACTGTCACTTATGGCACTGTCCTCATGAGAAGTGTCACCATGATCACTGTCACCATGGACAGGACACGCTGGGTATTGTCACCATGGGCACTGTCTATGAGCAGTCTCACCATGGGAATTGTCACCTTAGGTACTGTCATCATGGGCACTGTCACCGTGAACACTTTTACCATCAGCTCTGTTACCCTGGGTATTGTCACCATGGGAACTATCACCGTGACAGTTGTGAACATGGGCACTCTCACCATGAGCAATGTCACCATGAATAGTGTCACCCTGTGTATTGTCACCATGGGCACTGTCACCGTGAGCACTACACCATGAGAATTGTGACAATGGGCACTGTCCCCATGGTCACATTCACGATAGGAACTAACGCCGTGAACACTGTCACCATGAGCAATGTCACTGTGTGCAGTTTCACCATACACACTATCACCGTAAGCAATGTCACCATGAGCAATATCACCATGGGCACTGTCACCATTTTGCACTGCCACCATGTGCAGTGTCACCATGGGCAGTTTCACTATGAGAACTGTCACCATGGGTAATAGCACCATGGGCACTGTCACCGTGAACACTGTCACTATGTGAATTTTCACCATAGGCCCTGTCACCGTGAGAATTGTCACCATCGGCACTGTCAACATGGAGACTCTAACCTTGAGCACTGTCACCATGAGCACAGACACCATGGTCACATTCAATGTAAGACCTGTCACCACGGGGACTATCAACATTGGCACTGTCACCGTGGGGTTGTCACCACGAGCACTATCACCATGGGCGATGTCTCCATGGGCAGTTTCACCATGAGCACTGTCACTAATGGCACTCTCACCATCGGCACTGTCACCATGGGCACCGTCACCGTGAGCACTGTCACCATGAGCCTTGTCACACTGGGCGCTGTCACCATGGGCACTGTCACCGTGGGCACTGTCCCAATGGGAAGTATCACCCTGGGCTTTGTCAGCCTTGGCACTGTCCCCGTGGGCACTGACACCGTGACATCTATCACCATAAACACTGTAAACATGGGCACTGTCACCATGAGCACGGACACCATGAGCACTGCCACAATGAGCACTGTTATTTATGGCACTGCCAACATGAGCACTGTCACCATGAGCACTGTCACCATGGGCATGACACCATGGGCACTATCACTGTGAGCACTACACCATGAGAATTGTGACTAAGGGCACTGTTACCATGGACAATCTCACCATGGGAACTATCACCGTGAACACTGTCACCATGAACACTGTCACTGTGTGCAGTGTCACCATGTGCACTGTCACTGTAAGGACTATCACCGTAAGCAAAGTCACCATGAGCAATGTCACCATGGGCACTGTCACTATTGTGCTCTGCCATCATGTGCAGTGTCACCAAGGTTAATATTACCATAGGCACTTTCACCGTGAGAAATGTGACCGTGCGGAATGACTCTATGGGCACTGGCACCACGGGAATTGTTACTGTGAGCACTGTCACAACGGGCACTATCACCGTGAGAAATCTCACCATGCTAACTGTCCCCGTGGACACTCTCACCGTGAGAAGTGTCACCATGGGCACTGTCACTGTTGGCACTGTCACCATGGGCACTGTCATTGTGGGCACTGTCTCCATGGCCACTGCCATCATGTGCTCTGTCACCATGAACTCTGTAATAATGCCCATTATCAACGTGTGCACTGTCACCATGGGCACTATCACCGTTAGCACTGTCAGCATGTGCACTGTCACTATTTAGCACTGTCACCAGGTGAACTACCACCATGGGCACTGTCACAATGTGCACTATCACCGTGAGCACGGTTACCATGGGCACTGTAACAATGCACAGTTTAACCATCAGTACTGTCCCGATGCGAACTGCCACCAAGAGCACTGTCATCATTAGCACTGTCACCACGAGCACTGGCACCTGGTCACTGCTATTATGAGCACTGTCACCATGAGATCTGTCGCTATGAGAACTGCCACCATGGGTATTTTCAACATGAGTACTGTCACCATGGTATTGTCACCATTTGCACTGTCACCATGAGCACTATCACCGTGAGCACTCTCACTGTGGTCACTGTCACCATGAGCACTGTCGCCATGGGTACTGGCACAATGTAGACAGACACCATGAGCACTGTCACCATGGGCACCATCAGTGTGAGCACTTTCACCATGGTCACTGTCATCTTGGGCACTGTTACCATGAGCAATGTCACCATAGGCAATGGCACCATGGGCCCTGTCATCATGGGCAGTGTCACCATGGGCACTCTCACCATGGGCACTATCACGGTGAGCACTGTCACCATGGATACTGCAAAGATGAGAACTGTCACCATGAGTACTGTCACCGTAAGTACAGTCTGCACGGGTTGTCACCATGTGCACTGTCACCATGAGAACTGTCAACAGGGGCACTGTCACCATTTTTCACTGCCACCATGTGCAGTGTCACCATGCGCACTATCACCATGGAAAGTATCACCGTGAACACGGTCACCATGAACACTGCAACTGTGTGCAGTGTCACCATGCACACTGTCACCGTAAGGACTATCACTGTAAGCAAAGTCACAATGAGCAATGGCACCATGGGCACTGTCACCATTTTGCACTGCCACCAGGTGCAGTGTCACCATAGGCACTTTCACCGTGAGAAATGTGACCATGCGGAATGTCTCTATGGGCACTGGCACCATGGGCATTTTCACTGTGAGCACTGTCACAACGGGCACTATCACCGTGAGAAATCTCATCATGGTAACTGTCCCCATGGGCACATTCACTGTGAGAAGTGTCACCATGGGCACTGTCACTGTCGGCACTGTTACCATGGGCACTGTCATTGTGGACACTGTCACCATGGCCACTACCACCTTGGGCTCTGTCACGATGAACACTGTAATAATACCCATTATCACCGTGGGCACTGTCACCATGGGCACTATCACCGTGAGCACTGTCAGCATGTGCACTGTCACTATTTAACACTGTCACCAGGTGAACTACCACCATGGGCACTGTCACGATGTGCACTACCACCGTGAGCACGGTTACCATGGGCACTGTAACAATGCACAGGGTCACCATCGGTACTGTCCCCATGGGAACTGCCACCAAGAGCACTGTCACCATTAGCACTGTCACAAGGACTGCCACCTTGGGCACTGCTATTATGAGCACTGTCACCATGAGAACTTTCGCTACGAGAACTTCCACCATGAGTATTTTCAACATGAGTAGTGTCACCCTGGGTATTGTCACCATTTGCAATGTCACCATGAGCACTATTACCGTGAGCTCTATCACAGTGAGCACTCTCACTGTGGTCAGTGTCACCATGACCAATGTCGCCATGGGTACTGGCACAATGCGGACTGGCACCATGAGCCCTGTCACCATGGGCACTATCAGTGTTGGCACTCTCACCATGGTCACTGTCACCATGGGCCCTGTCACTATAGGCAATGGCGCCGTGGGAACTTTCACCATGGGCACTGTCATTATGGGCAGTATCACCATGAACACTGCCACCATGGGCAGTATCACTGTGAGCACTGTCACTATGGGTACTGCAACCATGAGAACTGTCACCATGAGTACTCTCTGCATGGGTTGTCACCGTGTGCACTGTCACCATTAGAACTGTCAACATGGGCACTTTCACCATTTTTCACTGCCACCCTGTGCTTTGTCCCCATGGGAACTATTACCATGAGAAGTGTCACCATGAGTACTGTCATCATTGGCACTGTCACCAAGGGCACGGCCACCATGTGCACAGTTATCATGGTCACTATCACCGTGAGCACTGTCACCATGGGAACTACCAACATGGGCAATGTCATCATGAGCACTTTCACAATGGGAACTGCCACCATGGGCACTATCAATGGGCGGACTCTCACCATGGGCACTATCACCATAGGCACTGTCACCGTGAGCACCGTCACTGTCGGCAATGTCACCATGAGCACTATTACTGTGAGCACTAGCACCGTGAGCACTCTCACCGTGGTCAATGTCACCATGGGCACTGTCACTATTGGTACTGGCACAATGTGGACTGTCACAGTGTGATCTGTCACCATAGACACTATCACCATGAGCACTCTCACCGTGGTCACTGTTACCATGGGTCCTGTCACTGTGAGCACTGTTACCATAGGCAATGGCTCCGTGGGCACTGACTCCATGGGCACTGTCATCATGGGCATTGTCACCATGGGCAGTGTCACCATGGGCACTGTTAACATGGGCACTATCACCATGAGCACTGTCACCACGGGTACAGCTACCATGAGCAGTGTCAGCATCGGTTGTGACCGTGTGCATTGTCACAATGAGAACTGTCAGCATGGGAACTGTCACCATTTTTCACTGCCACCATGTGCACTACCACCATGTGCACTGTCACCATGGGCACTATCACCGTGAGCACTGTCACCATGAATACTGTCATCATGGGCACTGTCACCAAGGGCACAGCCACCATGTGCACTGTTAACATGGTCACTATCACCATGAGCACTGTCACCATGGGAACTACCCACATGGGCACTGTCATCATGAGCACTTTCAAAATGGGAACTGCCACCATGGGCACTATTAACACGAGCACACTCACCATGGGCACTATCCCCAAGGGCACTGTCAGTTTCAGCACTATCACCATGGGTACTGCAACCATGACCACTGTCACCATAAGCACTGTCCCCATTCTCTGTATCACCATGGGCACTGTCACCATGGGCACTATCACCTTGAGAACTGTCAGCCTGGGCACTGTCACCATGGGTATTGTGACTTTGGGCACTGTCACCATGAGCACTGTCACCTTGGGCACTGGCACAATGTGGACTGTCACCATGAGCACTGTCATCATGGGCAGTATCACCATTAGAACTGTCACCGTGGTCACTGTCACCATGGCCACTCTCACCGTGAGCACTCTCACAGTGGGTGTTGTGACCATGGGCACTTTCACCATGGGCAGTGTCCCCATGGACAATTTCACTGTTAGGACTGTCACCATGGACACTATAACAATGGACACTGTCACCGTGGGCTCTGTCACCATGGGCACTTTCACCATGAGCACTGCCACTCTGACCACTCTCATCATAAGAACTGTCACCATGGGCACTTTCACGATGGGCACTTCCAACATTGGCACTATCACCATGAGCACTGTCAACAAGAGCACTGTCATGGTGGGCAATGTCACCATGCGCAATGTCACCACAAGGACTATCACATTAAGCAATGTCACCATGGGCACTGTCACCATTTTGCACTGCCACCATGTGCACTATCACCTTAGGCACTGTCACCATGAGCACTTGATCACTGAGTACTGTCACCATGGGTAATATCACCATGGGCACTGTCACCGTGAGAACTATCACCGTGAGCAATGCCATGATGGGCACTGGCGCCGTGGGTCTTTTCACTATTAGCACTGAAACAATGTGCACTATCACTGTGAGACATCTCACCGTGCTAACTGTCCCCGTGGGAACTGTCGCAGGGAGAAAAGTCATCATGGGCACTGTCACAGTCAGTATTCTCACCATGGGCACTCTCATTGTGGGCAATGTCTCCGTGAGCACTATTACCATGAACACTGCTACCGTGAACACTCTCATGATAAGAACCGTCACCATGGGCACAGACACCATGGGCACTCTCACGGTGTGCACTGTCACCAGGGGCACTGTCACAATGGGCACTGTCACCATGAGCACTGGAACCATGGGCACTCTCACCATGGGCACTATCACCATGAGCAATATCATCATGGGCACTCTCACTATTTTGCACTGCCACCAGATGCACCATGACCATGTGCAGTGTCACCATGGGCAGTGTCACCATCGGTAGTCTCACCATGGGCACTGCCACCATGAGCACTGTCACCAAGAGCACTGTCACCACGAGCACTGCCACCATGAGCACTGTCACCAGAACTGTCAGTATGAGAACTGCCACCATGGGCACTTTCACCATGATTACTATCACCTGGGTATTGTCACCTTTGGCACTGTCAACGTGCGTACTATCACCGTGAGAACTATCACCATGAGCACTGTCACCACGGGCACAGCCTTAATGCGGACTGTCATCATGAACACTGTCACCATGGGCACTACCACAGTGACAACAGTCACCGTGGTCACTGTCACAATGGGCACTGTCACCATGAGCACTCTCCCTAAGAGCATAATCACCATAGGCACTGTCACCGTGAGAACAGTCACCATGGGCACTGTCAACATGGAGACTATCACCTTGAGCACTGTCACCATGAGCACTGTCACCATGAGCAATTTCAACAGGATCACTTTCACCGTGAGAACTCTCACCACGGGGACTCTCACCTTTGGCACTGCCTCCGAGGGGTTGTCATTATGAGCACTATCACCATGGGCAGTGTCTCCATGGGCAGTGTCACCGTGAGCACTCTCACTATTGGCACTATCACCATCGGCATGGTCACCGTGAGCACTGTCACAATGGGCATTGTCACATTGGGTGCTGTCACCATGGGCACAGTCACCGTTAGCACTCTCACCATGGACACTGTGATCTTGGGCACTGTCACCATGGGCTCTGCCACCGTTGGCACTGTCACAATGGGAAGTATCACCATGGGCTTTGTCAGCGTGGGCAATGTCACCCTGGGCACGGCCACCATGATATCTATCACCATAGGCACTGTCACCATGGGCACTGTCACCATGAGCACGGTCACCATGAGCACTGCTACAATGAGCACTGTCACTTATGGCACTGTCCTCATGAGAAGTGTCACCATGATCAATGTCACCATGGACAGGACACGCTGGGTATTGTCAACATGGGCACGGTCTATGAGCAGTCTCACGATGGGAATTGTCACCTTAGGTACTGTCATCATGGGCACTGTCACCGTGAACACTTTTACCATCAGCTCTGTTACCCTGGGTATTGTCACCATGGGAACTATCACCGTGACAGTTGTGAACATGGGCACTCTCACCATGAGCAATGTCACCATGAATAGTGTCACCCTGTGTATTGTCACCATGGGCACTGTCACCGTGAGCACTACACCATGAGAATTGTGACAATGGGCACTGTCCCCATGGTCACATTCACGATAGGAACTAACGCCGTGAACACTGTCACCATGAGCAATGTCACTGTGTGCAGTTTCACCATACACACTATCACCGTAAGCAATGTCACTATGAGCAATATCACCATGGGCACTGTCACCATTTTGCACTGCCACCATGTGCAGTGTCACCATGGGCAGTTTCACTATGAGAACTGTCACCATGGGTAATAGCACCATGGGCACTGTCACCGTGAACACTGTCACTATGTGAATTTTCACCATAGGCCCTGTCACCGTGAGAATTGTCACCATCGGCACTGTCAACATGGAGACTCTAACCTTGAGCACTGTCACCATGAGCACAGACACCATGGTCACATTCAATGTAAGACCTGTCACCACGGGGACTATCAACATTGGCACTGTCACCGTGGGGTTGTCACCACGAGCACTATCACCATGGGCGATGTCTCCATGGGCAGTTTCACCATGAGCACTGTCACTAATGGCACTCTCACCATCGGCACTGTCACCATGGGCACCGTCACCGTGAGCACTGTCACCATGAGCCTTGTCACACTGGGCGCTGTCACCATGGGCACTGTCACCGTGGGCACTGTCCCAATGGGAAGTATCACCCTGGGCTTTGTCAGCCTTGGCACTGTCCCCGTGGGCACTGACACCATGACATCTATCACCATAAACACTGTAAACATGGGCACTGTCACCATGAGCACGGACACCATGAGCACTGCCACAATGAGCACTCTTATTTATGGCACTGCCAACATGAGCACTGTCACCATGAGCACTGTCACCATGGGCATGACACCATGGGCACTATCACTGTGAGCACTACACCATGAGAATTGTGACTATGGGCACTGTTACCATGGACAATCTCACCATGGGAACTATCACCGTGAACACGGTCACCATGAACACTGTCACTGTGTGCAGTGTCACCATGTGCACTGTCACTGTAAGGACTATCACCGTAAGCAAAGTCACCATGAGCAATGTCACCATGGGCACTGTCACTATTGTGCTCCGCCATCATGTGCAGTGTCACCAAGGTTAATATTACCATAGGCACTTTCACCGTGAGAAATGTGACCGTGCGGAATGACTCTATGGGCACTGGCACCACGGGAATTGTTACTGTGAGCACTGTCACAACGGGCACTATCACCGTGAGAAATCTCACCATGCTAACTGTCCCCGTGGACACTCTCACCGTGAGAAGTGTCACCATGGGCACTGTCACTGTTGGCACTGTCACCATGGGCACTGTCATTGTGGGCACTGTCTCCATGGCCACTGCCATCATGTGCTCTGTCACCATGAACTCTGTAATAATGCCCATTATCAACGTGTGCACTGTCACCATGGGCACTATCACCGTTAGCACTGTCAGCATGTGCACTGTCACTATTTAGCACTGTCACCAGGTGAACTACCACCATGGGCACTGTCACAATGTGCACTATCACCGTGAGCACGGTTACCATGGGCACTGTAACAATGCACAGTTTAACCATCAGTACTGTCCCGATGCGAACTGCCACCAAGAGCACTGTCATCATTAGCACTGTCACCACGAGCACTGGCACCTGGTCACTGCTATTATGAGCACTGTCACCATGAGATCTGTCGCTATGAGAACTGCCACCATGGGTATTTTCAACATGAGTACTGTCACCATGGTATTGTCACCATTTGCACTGTCACCATGAGCACTATCACCGTGAGCACTCTCACTGTGGTCACTGTCACCATGAGCACTGTCGCCATGGGTACTGGCACAATGTAGACATACACCATGAGCACTGTCACCATGGGCACCATCAGTGTGAGCACTTTCACCATGGTCACTGTCATCTTGGGCACTGTTACCATGAGCAATGTCACCATAGGCAATGGCACCATGGGCCCTCTCATCATGGGCAGTGTCACCATGGGCACTCTCACCATGGGCACTATCACTGTGAGCACTGTCACCATGGATACTGCAAAGATGAGAACTGTCACCATGAGTACTGTCACCGTAAGTACAGTCTGCACGGGTTGTCACCATGTGCACTGTCACCATGAGAACTGTCAACAGGGGCACTGTCACCATTTTTCACTGCCACCATGTGCAGTGTCACCATGCGCACTATCACCATGGAAAGTATCACCGTGAACACAGTCACCATGAACACTGCAACTGTGTGCAGTGTCACCATGCACACTGTCACCGTAAGGACTATCACTGTAAGCAAAGTCACAATGAGCAATGGCACCATGGGCACTGTCACCATGTTGCACTGCCACCAGGTGCAGTGTCACCATAGGCACTTTCACCGTGAGAAATGTGACCATGCGGAATGTCTCTATGGGCACTGGCACCATGGGCATTGTCACTGTGAGCACTGTCACAACGGGCACTATCACCGTGAGAAATCTCATCATGGTAACTGTCCCCATGGGCACATTCACTGTGAGAAGTGTCACCATGGGCACTGTCACTGTCGGCACTGTTACCATGGGCACTGTCATTGTGGACACTGTCACCATGGCCACTACCACCTTGGGCTCTGTCACGATGAACACTGTAATAATACCCATTATCACCGTGGGCACTGTCACCATGGGCACTATCACCGTGAGCACTGTCAGCATGTGCACTGTCACTATTTAGCACTGTCACCAGGTGAACTACCACCATGGGCACTGTCACGATGTGCACTACCACCGTGAGCACGGTTACCATGGGCACTGTAAAAATGCACAGGGTCACCATCGGTACTGTCCCCATGGGAACTGCCACCAAGAGCACTGTCACCATTAGCACTGTCACAAGTACTGCCACCTTGGGCACTGCTATTATGAGCACTGTCACCATGAGAACTTTCGCTACGAGAACTTCCACCATGAGTATTTTCAACATGAGTAGTGTCACCCTGGGTATTGTCACCATTTGCAATGTCACCATGAGCACTATTACCGTGAGCTCTATCACAGTGAGCACTCTCACTGTGGTCAGTGTCACCATGACCAATGTCGCCATGGGTACTGGCACAATGCGGACTGGCACCATGAGCCCTGTCACCATGGGCACTATCAGTGTTGGCACTCTCACCATGGTCACTGTCACCATGGGCCCTGTCACTATAGGCAATGGCGCCGTGGGAACTTTCACCATGGGCACTGTCATTATGGGCAGTGTCACCATGGACACTGCCACCATGGGCAGTATCACTGTGAGCACTGTCACCATGGGTACTGCAACCATGAGAACTGTCACCGTGAGTACTCTCTGCATGGGTTGTCACCGTGTGCACTGTCACCATGAGAACTGTCAACATGGGCACTTTCACCATTTTTCACTGCCACCCTGTGCTTTGTCCCCATGGGAACTATTACCATGAGAAGTGTCACCATGAGTACTGTCATCATTGGCACTGTCACCAAGGGCACGGCCACCATGTGCACAGTTATCATGGTCACTATCACCGTGAGCACTGTCACCATGGGAACTACCAACATGGGCAATGTCATCATGAGCACTTTCACAATGGGAACTGCCACCATGGGCACTATCAATGGGCGGACTCTCACCATGGGCACTATCACCATAGGCACTGTCACCGTGAGCACCGTCACTGTCGGCAATGTCACCATGAGCACTATTACTGTGAGCACTAGCACCGTGAGCACTCTCACCGTGGTCAATGTCACCATGGGCACTGTCACTATTGGTACTGGCACAATGTGGTCTGTCACAGTGTGATCTGTCACCATAGACACTATCACCATGAGCACTCTCACCGTGGTCACTGTTACCATGGGTCCTGTCACTGTGAGCACTGTTACCATAGGCAATGGCTCCGTGGGCACAGACTCCATGGGCACTGTCATCATGGGCATTGTCACCATGGGCAGTGTCACCATGGGCACTGTTAACATGGGCACTATCACCATGAGCACTGTCACCACGGGTACAGCTACCATGAGCAGTGTCAGCATCGGTTGTGACCGTGTGCATTGTCACAATGAGAACTGTCAGCATGGGAACTGTCACCATTTTTCACTGCCACCATGTGCACTACCACCATGTGCACTGTCACCATGGGCACTATCACCGTGAGCACTGTCACCATGAATACTGTCATCATGGGCACTGTCACCAAGGGCACAGCCACCATGTGCACTGTTAACATGGTCACTATCACCATGAGCACTGTCACCATGGGAACTACCCACATGGGCACTGTCATCATGAGCACTTTCACAATGGGAACTGCCACCATGGGCACTATTAACACGAGCACACTCACCATGGGCACTATCCCCAAGGGCACTGTCAGTTTCAGCACTATCACCATGGGTACTGCAACCATGACCACTGTCACCATAAGCACTGTCCCCATTCTCTATATCACCATGGGCACTGTCACCATGGGCACTATCACCTTGAGAACTGTCAGCCTGGGCACTGTCACCATGGGTATTGGGACTTTGGGCACTGTCACCATGAGCACTGTCACCTTGGGCACTGGCACAATGTGGACTGTCACCATGAGCACTGTCATCATGGGCAGTATCACCATTAGAACTGTCACCGTGGTCACTGTCACCATGGCCACTCTCACCGTGAGCACTATCACAGTGGGTGTTGTGACCATGGGCACTTTCACCATGGGCAGTGTCCCCATGGACAATTTCGCTGTTAGGACTGTCACCATGGACACTATAACTATGGACACTGTCACCGTGGGCTCTGTCACCATGGGCACTTTCACCATGAGCACTGCCACTCTGACCACTCTCATCATAAGAACTGTCACCATGGGCACTTTCACGATGGGCACTTCCAACATTGGCACTATCACCATGAGCACTGTCAAGAAGAGCACTGTCATGGTGGGCAATGTCACCATGCGCAATGTCACCACAAGGACTATCACATTAAGCAATGTCACCATGGGCACTGTCACCATTTTGCACTGCCACCATGTGCACTATCACCTTAGGCACTGTCAGCATGAGCACTTGATCACTGAGTACTGTCACCATGGGTAATATCACCATGGGCACTGTCACCGTGAGAACTATCACCGTGAGCAATGCCATGATGGGCACTGGCGCCGTGGGTCTTTTCACTATTAGCACTGAAACAATGTGCACTATCACTGTGAGACATCTCACCGTGCTAACTGTCCCCGTGGGAACTGTCGCAGGGAGAAAAGTCATCATGGGCACTGTCACAGTCAGTATTCTCACCATGGGCACTCTCATTGTGGGCAATGTCTCCGTGAGCACTATTACCATGAACACTGCTACCGTGAACACTCTCATGATAAGAACTGTCACCATGGGCACAGACACCATGGGCACTCTCACGGTGTGCACTGTCACCAGGGGCACTGTCACAATGGGCACTGTCACCATGAGCACTGGAACCATGGGCACTCTCACCATGGGCACTATCACCATGAGCAATATCATCATGGGCACTCTCACTATTTTGCACTGCCACCAGATGCACCATGACCATGTGCAGTGTCACCATGGGCAGTGTCACCATCGGTAGTCTCACCATGGGCACTGCCACCATGAGCACTGTCACCAAGAGCACTGTCACCACGAGCACTGCCACCATGAGCACTGTCACCAGAACTGTCAGTATGAGAACTGCCACCATGGGCACTTTCACCATGATTACTATCACCTTGGTATTGTCCCCTTTGGCACTGTCAACGTGCGTACTATCACCGTGAGAACTATCACCATGAGCACTGTCACCACGGGCACAGCCTTAATGCGGACTGTCATCATGAACACTGTCACTATGGGCACTACCACAGTAAGAACAGTCACCGTGGTCACTGTCACAATGGGCACTGTCACCATGAGCACTCTCCCTAAGAGCATAATCACCATAGGCACTGTCACCGTGAGAACAGTCACCATGGGCACTGTCAACATGGAGACTATCACCTTGAGCACTGTCACCATGAGCACTGTCACCATGAGCAATTTCAACAGGATCACTTTCACCGTGAGAACTCTCACCACGGGGACTCTCACCTTTGGCACTGCCTCCGAGGGGTTGTCATGATGAGCACTATCACCATGGGCAGTGTCTCCATGGGCAGTGTCACCGTGAGCACTCTCACTATTGGCACTATCACCATCGGCATGGTCACCGTGAGCACTGTCACAATGGGCATTGTCACACTGGGTGCTGTCACCATGGGCACAGTCACCGTTAGCACTCTCACCATGGGCACTGTGATCTTGGGCACTGTCACCATGGGCTCTGCCACCGTTGGCACTGTCACAATGGGACGTATCACCATGGGCTTTGTCAGCGTGGGCAATGTCACCCTGGGCACGGCCACCATGATATCTATCACCATAGGCACTGTCACCATGGGCACTGTCACCATGAGCATGGTCACCATGAGCACTGCCACAATGAGCACTGTCACTTATGGCACTGTCCTCATGAGAAGTGTCACCATGATCAATGTCACCATGGACAGGACACGCTGGGTATTGTCAACATGGGCACTGTCTATGAGCAGTCTCACGATGGGAATTGTCACCTTAGGTACTGTCATCATGGGCACTGTCACCGTGAACACTTTTACCATCAGCTCTGTTACCCTGGGTATTGTCACCATGGGAACTATCACCGTGACAGTTGTGAACATGGGCACTCTCACCATGAGCAATGTCACCATGAATAGTGTCACCCTGTGTATTGTCACCATGGGCACTGTCACCGTGAGCACTACACCATGAGAATGGTGACAATGGGCACTGTCCCCATGGTCACATTCATGATAGGAACTAACGCCGTGAACACTGTCACCATGAGCAATGTCACTGTGTGCAGTTTCACCATACACACTATCACCGTAAGCAATGTCACTATGAGCAATATCACCATGGGCACTGTCACCATTTTGGCCTGCCACCATGTGCAGTGTCACCATGGGCAGTTTCACTATGAGAACTGTCACCATGGGTAAGAGCACCATGGGCACTGTCACCGTGAACACTGTCACTATGTGAATTTTCACCATAGGCCCTGTCACCGTGAGAATTGTCACCATCGGCACTGTCAACATGGAGACTCTAACTTTGAGCACTGTCACCATGAGCACAGACACCATGGTCACATTCAATGTAAGACCTGTCACCACGGGGACTATCAACATTGGCACTGTCACCGTGGGGTTGTCACCACGAGCACTATCACCATGGGCGATGTCTCCATGGGCAGTTTCACCATGAGCACTGTCACTAATGGCACTCTCACCATCGGCACTGTCACCATGGGCACCGTCACCGTGAGCACTGTCACCATGAGCCTTGTCACACTGGGCGCTGTCACCATGGGCACTGTCACCGTGGGCACTGTCCCAATGGGAAGTATCACCCTGGGCTTTGTCAGCCTTGGCACTGTCCCCGTGGGCACTGACACCGTGACATCTATCACCATAAACACTGTAAACATGGGCACTGTCAGCATGAGCACGGACACCATGAGCACTGCCACAATGAGCACTGTTATTTATGGCACTGCCAACATGAGCACTGTCACCATGGGCATGACACCATGGGCACTATCACTGTGAGCACTACACCATGAGAATTGTGACTATGGGCACTGTTACCATGGACAATCTCACCATGGGAACTATCACCGTGAACACTGTCACCATGAACACTGTCAATGTGTGCAGTGTCACCATGTGCTCTGTCACTGTAAGGACTATCACCGTAAGCAAAGTCACCATGAGCAATGTCACCATGGGCACTGTCACTATTGTGCTCTGCCATCATGTGCAGTGTCACCAAGGTTAATATTACCATAGGCACTTTCACCGTGAGAAATGTGACCGTGCGGAATGACTCTATGGGCACTGGCACCACGGGAATTGTTACTGTGAGCACTGTCACAACGGGCACTATCACCGTGAGAAATCTCACCATGCTAACTGTCCCCGTGGACACTCTCACCGTGAGAAGTGTCACCAGGGGCACTGTCACTGTTGGCACTGTCACCATGGGCACTGTCATTGTGGGCACTGTCTCCATGGCCACTGCCATCATGTGCTCTGTCACCATGAGCTCTGTAATAATGCCCATTATCAACGTGTGCACTGTCACCATGGGCACTATCACCGTTAGCACTGTCAGCATGTGCACTGTCACTATTTAGCACTGTCACCAGGTGAACTACCACCATGGGCACTGTCACAATGTGCACTATCACCGTGAGCACGGTTACCATGGGCACTGTAACAATGCACAGTTTAACCATCAGTACTGTCCCGATGCGAACTGCCACCAAGAGCACTGTCATCATTAGCACTGTCACCACGAGCACTGGCACCTGGTCACTGCTATTATGAGCACTGTCACCATGAGATCTGTCGCTATGAGAACTGCCACCATGGGTATTTTCAACATGAGTACTGTCACCATGGTATTGTCACCATTTGCACTGTCACCATGAGCACTATCACCGTGAGCACTCTCACTGTGGTCACTGTCACCATGAGCACTGTCGCCATGGGTACTGGCACAATGTAGACAGACACCATGAGCACTGTCACCATGGGCACCATCAGTGTGAGCACTTTCACCATGGTCACTGTCATCTTGGGCACTGTTACCATGAGCAATGTCACCATAGGCAATGGCACCATGGGCCCTGTCATCATGGGCAGTGTCACCATGGGCACTCTCACCATGGGCACTATCACTGTGAGCACTGTCACCATGGATACTGCAAAGATGAGAACTGTCACCATGAGTACTGTCACCGTAAGTACAGTCTGCACGGGTTGTCACCATGTGCACTGTCACCATGAGAACTGTCAACAGGGGCACTGTCACCATTTTTCACTGCCACCATGTGCAGTGTCACCATGCGCACTATCACCATGGAAAGTATCACCGTGAACACGGTCACCATGAACACTGCAACTGTGTGCAGTGTCACCATGCACACTGTCACCGTAAGGACTATCACTGTAAGCAAAGTCACAATGAGCAATGGCACCATGGGCACTGTCACCATGTTGCACTGCCACCAGGTGCAGTGTCACCATAGGCACATTCACCGTGAGAAATGTGACCATGCGGAATGTCTCTATGGGCACTGGCACCATGGGCATTGTCACTGTGAGCACTGTCACAACGGGCACTATCACCGTGAGAAATCTCATCATGGTAACTGTCCCCATGGGCACATTCACTGTGAGAAGTGTCACCATGGGCACTGTCACTGTCGGCACTGTTACCATGGGCACTGTCATTGTGGACACTGTCACCATGGCCACTACCACCTTGGGCTCTGTCACGATGAACACTGTAATAATACCCATTATCACCGTGGGCACTGTCACCATGGGCACTATCACCGTGAGCACTGTCAGCATGTGCACTGTCACTATTTAGCACTGTCACCAGGTGAACTACCACCATGGGCACTGTCACGATGTGCACTACCAACGTGAGCACGGTTACCATGGGCACTGTAACAATGCACAGGGTCACCATCGGTACTGTCCCCATGGGAACTGCCACCAAGAGCACTGTCACCATTAGCACTGTCACAAGTACTGCCACCTTGGGCACTGCTATTATGAGCACTGTCACCATGAGAACTTTCGCTACGAGAACTTCCACCATGAGTATTTTCAAAATGAGTAGTGTCACCCTGGGTATTGTCACCATTTGCAATGTCACCATGAGCACTATTACCGTGAGCTCTATCACAGTGAGCACTCTCACTGTGGTCAGTGTCACCATGACCAATGTCGCCATGGGTACTGGCACAATGCGGACTGGCACCATGAGCCCTGTCACCATGGGCACTATCAGTGTTGGCACTCTCACCATGGTCACTGTCACCATGGGCCCTGTCACTATAGGCAATGGCGCCGTGGGAACTTTCACCATGGGCACTGTCATTATGGGAAGTGTCACCATGGACACTGCCACCATGGGCACTGCCACCATGGGCAGTATCACTGTGAGCACTGTCACTATGGGTACTGCAACCATGAGAACTGTCACCGTGAGTACTCTCTGCATGGGTTGTCACCGTGTGCACTGTCACCATGAGAACTGTCAACATGGGCACTTTCACCATTTTTCACTGCCACCCTGTGCTTTATCCCCATGGGAACTATTACCATGAGAAGTGTCACCATGAGTACTGTCATCATTGGCACTGTCACCAAGGGCACGGCCACCATGTGCACAGTTATCATGGTCAATATCACCGTGAGCACTGTCACCATGGGAACTACCATCATGGGCAATATCATTATGAGCACTTTCACAATGGGAACTGGCACCATGGGCACTATCAATGGGCGGACTCTCACCTTGGGCACTATCACCATAGGCACTGTCACCATGAGCACCGTCACTGTCGGCACTGTCACCATGAGCACTATTACTGTGAGCACTAGCACTGTTAGCACTCTCACCATGGTCAATGTCACCATGGGCACTGTCCCTATTGTCACCTGCACAATGCGGACTGTCACAGTGTGATCTGTCACCATAGACACTATCACCATGAGCACTCTCACCGTGGCCACTGTTACCATGGGTACTGTCACTGTGAGCACTGTTACCATAGGCAATGGCTCCATGGCCACTGACTCCATGGGCACTGTCATCATGGGCATTGTCACCATGGGCATTGTCACCATGGGCACTGCCACCATGGGCACTATCACTGTGAGCACTGTCACCATGGATACTGCAAACATGAGAACTGTCACCGTGAGTACTGTCACCATGAGTACAGTCTGCACGGGTTGTCACCATGTGCACTGTCACCATGAGAACTGTCAACAGGGGCACTGTCACCATTTATCACTGCCACCATGTGCAGTGTCACCATGGGCACTATCACCATGGAAAGTGTCACCGTGAACACTGTCACCATGAACACTGCAACTGTGTGCAGTGTCACCATGCACACTGTCACTTAAGGACTATTACTCTAAGCAAAGTCACTATGAGCAATGTCACCATGGGCACTGTCACCATTTTGCACTGCCACCAGGTGCTGTGTCACCATAGGCACTTTCACCGTGAGAAATGTGACTGTGCGGAATGTCTCTCTGGGTACTGGCACCATGGGCATTGTCACTGTGAGCACTGTCACAACGGGCACTATCACCATGAGAAATCTCATCATGGTAACTGTCCCCATGGGCACATTCACTGTGAGAAGTGTCACCATGGGCACTGTCACTGTCGGCACTGTTACCATGGGCACTGTCATTGTGGGCACTGTCACCATGGCCACTGTCACCTTGGGCTCTGTCACGATGAACACTGTAATAATACCCATTATCACCGAGGGCACTGTCACCATGGGCACTATCACCGTGAGCACTGTCAGCATGTGCACTGTCACCAGGTGAACTACCACCATGGGCTCTGTCACGGTGTGCACTACCAACGTGAGCAAGTTTACAATGGGCACTGTAACAATGCACAGGGTCACCATCGGTACTGTCCCCATGGGAACTGCCACCAAGGGCACTGTCACCATTAGCACGGTCACCACGAGGACTGCCACCTTGGGCACTGCTATTATGAGCACTGTCACCATGAGAACTGCCACCATGGGTATTTTCAACATGAGTACTCTCACCATGGGTATTGTCACCATTTGCACTGTCACCATGAGCACTATTACCGTGAGCTCTATCACAGTGAGCACTCTCACTGTGTTCAGTGTCACCATGAGCACTGTCGCCATGGGTACTGGCACAATGCGGACTGGCACCATGAGCCCTGTCACCATGGGCACTCTCAGTGTGAGCACTCTCACCATGGTCACTGTCACCATGGGCACTGTTACCATGAGCACTGTCACCATAGGCAATGGCGCCGTGGGAACTTTCACCATGGGCACTGTCATCATGGGCAGTGTCACCATGGGCACTGTCACCATGGGTACTGCCACCATGGGCAGTATCACTGTGAGCACTGTCACCATGGGTACTGCAACCATGAGAACTGTCACCGTGAGTACTGTCTGCATGGGTTGTCACCGTGTGCACTGTCACCCTGAGAACTGTCAACATGGGCACTTTCACCATTTTTCACTGCCACCCTGTGCCTTGTCCCCATGGGAACTATTACCATGAGAACTGTCACCATGAGTACTGTCATCATTGGCACTGTCACCAAGGGCACGGCCACCATGTGCACAGTTACCAAGGTCACTATCACCGTGAGCACTGTCACCATGGGAACTGCCAACATGGGCAATGTCATCATGAGCACTTTCACAATGGGAACTGCCACCATGGGCACTATCAATGGGCGGACTCTCACCTTGGGCACTATCACCATAGGCACTGTCACCATGAACACGGTCACTGTCGGCACTGTCACCATGAGCACTATTACTGTGAGCACTAGCACCGTGAGCACTCTCACCGTGGTCAATTTCACCATGTGCAATGTCACTATTGGTACTGGCACAATGCGGACTGTCACAGTGTGATCTGTCACCATAGACACTATCACCATGAGCACTCTCACCATGGTCACTGTTACCATGGGTACTGTCACTGTGAGCACTGTTACCATAGGCAATGGCTCCGTGGGCACTGACTCCATGGGCACTGTCATCATGGGCATTGTCACCATGGGCAGTGTCACCATGGGCACTGTTAACATGGGCACTATCACCATGAGCACTGTCACCACGGGTACAGCTACCATGAGCAGTGTCAGCATCGGTTGTGACCGTGTGCATTGTCACAATGAGAACTGTCAGCATGGGAACTCTCACCATTTTTCACTGCCACCATGTGCACTACCACCATGTGCACTGTCACCATGGGCACTATCACCGTGAGCACTGTCACCATGAATACTGTCATCATGGGCACTGTCACCAAGGGCACAGCCACCATGTGCACTGTTAACATGGTCACTATCACCATGAGCACTGTCACCATGGGAACTACCTACATGGGCACTGTCATCATGAGCACTTTCACAATGGGAACTGCCACCATGGGCACTATTAACACGAGCACACTCACCATGGGCACTATCCCCAAGGGCACTGTCAGTTTCAGCACTATCACCATGGGTACTGCAACCATGACCACTGTCACCATAAGCACTGTCCCCATTCTCTGTATCACCATGTGCACTGTCACCATGGGCACTATCACCTTGAGAACTGTCAGCCTGGGCACTGTCACCATGGGTATTGTGACTTTGGGCACTGTCACCATGAGCACTGTCACCTTGGGCACTGGCACAATATCGACTGTCACCATGAGCACTGTCATCATGGGCAGTATCACCATTAGAAATGTCACCGTGGTCACTGTCACCATGGCCACTCTCACCGTGAGCACTATCACCATGAGTGTTTTGACCATGGGCACTTTCACCATGGGCAGTGTCCCCATGGACAATTTCACTGTTAGGACTGTCACCATGGACACTATAACTATGGACACTGTCACCGTGGGCTCTGTCACCATGGGCCCTTTAACCATGAGCACTGCCACTCTGACCACTCTCATCATAAGAACTGTCACCATGGACACTTTCACGATGGGCACTTCCAACATTGGCACTATCACCATGAGCACTGTCAACAAGAGCACTGTCATGGTGGGCAATGTCACCATGCGCAATGTCACCACAAGGACTATCACATTAAGCAATGTCCCCATGGGCACTGTCACCATTTTGCACTGCCACCGTGTGCACTATCACCTTAGGCACTGTCACCATGAGCACTTGATCACTGAGTACTCTCACCATCGGTAATATCAACATGGGCACTGTCACCGTGAGAACTATCACCGTGAGCAATGCCATGATGGGCACTGGCGCCGTGGGTCTTTTCACTATTAGCACTGAAACAATGTGCACTATCACTGTGAGAAATCTCACCGTGCTAAATGTCCCCATGGGCACTGTCGCAGAGAGAAAAGTCATCATGGGCACTGTCACAGTCAGTATTCTCACCATGGGCACTCTCATTGTGGGCAATGTCTCCGTGAGCACTATTACCATGAACACTGCTACCGTGAACACTCTCATGATAAGAACTGTCACCATGGGCACAGACACCATGGGCACTCTCACGGTGTGCACTGTCACCAGGGGCACTGTCACAATGTGCACTGTCACCATGAGCACTGGAACCATGGGCACTCTCACCATGGGCACTATCACCATGAGCAATATCATCATGGGCACTCTCACTATTTTGCACTGCCACCAGATGCACCATGACCATGTGCAGTGTCACCATGGGCAGTGTCACCATCGGTAGTCACACCATGGGCACTGCCACCATGAGCACTGTCACCAAGAGCACTGTCACCACGAGCACTGCCACCATGAGCACTGTCACCAGAACTGTCAGTATGAGAACTGCCACCATGGGCACTTTCACCATGATTACTTTCACCTGGGTATTGTCACCTTTGGCACTGTGAACGTGCGTACTATCACCGTGAGAACTATCACCATGAGCACTGTCACCACGGGCACAGCCTTAATGCGGACTGTCATCATGAACACTGTCACCATGGGCACTACCACAGTGAGAACAGTCACCGTGGTCACTGTCACCATGGGCACTGTCACCATGAGCACTGTCACTAAGAGCATAATCACCATAGGCACTGTCACCGTGAGAACAGTCACCATGGGCACTGTCAACATGGAGACTATCACCTTGAGCACTGTCACCATGAGCACTGTCACCATGAGCAATTTCAACAGGATCACTTTCACCGTGAGAACTGTCACCACGGGGACTCTCACCATTGGCACTGCCTCCGAGGGGTTGTCATGATGAGCACTATCACCATGGGCAGTGTCTCCATGGGCAGAGTCACCGTGAGCACTCTCACTATTGGCACTATCACCATCGGCATGGTCACCGTGAGCACTGTCACAATGGGCATTGTCACACTGGGTGCTGTCACCATGGGCACAGTCACCGTTAGCACTCTCACCATGGGCACTGTGATCTTGGGCACTGTCACCATGGGCTCTGCCACCGTTGGCACTGTCACAATGGGAAGTATCACCATGGGCTTTGTCAGCGTGGGCAATGTCACCCTGGGCACGGCCACCATGATATCTATCACCATAGGCACTGTCACCATGGGCACTGTCACCATGAGCACGGTCACCATGAGCACTGCTACAATGAGCACTGTCACTTATGGCACTGTCCTCATGAGAAGTGTCACCATGATCAATGTCACCATGGACAGGACCCGCTGGGTATTGTCACCATGGGCACTGTCTATGAGCAGTCTCACCATGGGAATTGTCACCTTAGGTACTGTCACCATGGGCACTGTCACCGTGAACACTTTTACCATCAGCTCTGTTACCCTGGGTACTGTCACCATGGGAACTATCACCGTGACAGTTGTGAACATGGGCACTCTCACCATGAGCAATGTCACCATGAATACTGTCACCATGTGTATTGTCACCATGGGCACTGTCACCGTGAGCACTACACCATGAGAATTGTGACTATGGGCACTGTCCCCATGGTCACATTCACCATAGGAACTAACGCCATGAACACTGTCACCATGAGCAATGTCACTGTGTGCAGTTTCACCATACACACTATCACCGTAAGCAATGTCACCATGAGCAATATCACCATGGGCACTGTCACCATTTTGCCCTGCCACCATGTGCAGTGTCACCATGGGCAGTTTCACTATGAGAACTGTCACCATGGGTAAGAGCACCATGGGCACTGTCACCGTGAACACTGTCACTATGAGAATTTTCACCATAGGCCCTGTCACCGTGAGAATTGTCACCATCGGCACTGTCAACATGGAGATTCTAACCTTGAGCACTGTCACCATGAGCACAGACACCATGGTCACATTCAATGTAAGACCTGTCACCACGGGGACTATCAACATTGGCACTGTCACCGTGGGGTTGTCACCATGAGCACTATCACCATGGGCGATGTCTCCATGGGCAGTTTCACCATGAGCACTGTCACTAATGGCACTCTCACCATCGGCACTGTCACCATGGGCACCGTCACCATGAGCACTGTCACCATGAGCCTTGTCACACTGGGCGCTGTCACCATGGGCACTGTCACCGTGGGCACTGTCCCAATGGGAAGTATCACCCTGGGCTTTGTCAGCCTTGGCACTGTCCCCGTGGGCACTGACACCGTGACATCTATCACCATAAACACTGTAAACATGGGCACTGTCACCATGAGCACGGACACCATGAGCACTGCCACAATGAGCACTGTTATTTATGGCACTGCCAACATGAGCACTGTCACCATGAGCAATGTCACCATGGGCATGACACCATGGGCACTGTCACTGTGAGCACTACACCATGAGAATTGTGACTATGGGCACTGTTACCATGGACAATCTCACCATGGGAACTATCACCGTGAACACTGTCAGCATGAACACTGTCACTGAGTGCAGTGTCACCATGCGCACTGTCACTGTAAGGACTATCACCATAAGCAAAGTCACCATGAGCAATGTCACCATGGGCACTGTCACCATTTTGCTCTGCCACCATGTGCAGTGTCACCATGGTTAATATCACCATAGGCACTTTCACTGTGAGAAATGTGACCATGTGGAATGACTCTATGGGCACTGGCACCATGGGCATTGTCACTGTGAGCACTGTCACAACGGGCACTATCACCGTGAGAAATCTCACCATGCTAACTGTCCCCATGGGCACTGTCACCGTGAGAAGTGTCACCATGGGCAGTGTCACTGTCGGCACTGTCACCATGGGCACTGTCATTGTGGGCACTGTCTCCATGGCCACTGCCACCGTGTGCTGTCACCATGAACTCTGTAACAATGCCCATTATCACCGTGAGCACTGTCAGCATGTGTACTGTCACTATTTAGCACTGTCACCAGGTGAACTACCACCATGGGCACTGTCACGATGTGCACTATCACCGTGAGCACGGTTACCATGGGCACTGTAACAATGCACAGCGTCACCATCAGGATTATCCCGATGGGAACTGCCACCAAGAGCACTGTCACCATTAGCACTGTCACCACGAGCACTGGCACCTGGGCACTGCTATTATGAGCACTGTCACCATGAGATCTGTCGCTATGAGAAGTGCCACCATGGGTATTTTCAACATGAGTACTGTCACCATGGTATTGTCACCATTTGCACTGTCACCATGAGCACTATTACCGTGAGCACTATCACCGTGAGCACTATCACTGTGGTCACTGTCACCATGAGCACTGTCGCCATGGGTACTGGCACAATGTAGACAGGCACCGTGAGCACTGTCACCATGGGCACCATCAGTGTGAGCACTCTCACCATGGTCACTGTCACCTTGGGCACTGTTACCATGAGCACTCTCACCATAGGCAATGGCACCATGGGCCCTGTCATCATGGGCACTCTCACCATGGGCACTATCACTGTGAGCACTGTCACCATGGATACTGCAAACATGAGAACTGTCACCGTGAGTACTGTCACCATGAGTACAGTCTGCACGGGTTGTCACCATGTGCACTGTCACCATGAGAACTGTCAACAGGGGCACTGTCACCATTTATCACTGCCACCATGTGCAGTGTCACCATGGGCACTATCACCATGGAAAGTATCACCGTGAACACTGTCACCATAAACACTGCAACTGTGTGCAGTGTCACCATGCACACTGTCACCGTAAGGACTATCACTGTAAGCAAAGTCACTATGAGCAATGTCACCATGGGCACTGTCACCATTTTGCACTGCCACCAGGTGCAGTGTCACCATAGGCACTTTCACCGTGAGAAATGTGACCATGCGGAATGTCTCTATGGGCACTGGCACCATGGGCATTGTCACTGTGAGCACTGTCACAACGGGCACTATCACCGTGAGAAATCTCATCATGGTAACTTTCCCCATGGGCACATTCACTGTGAGAAGTGTCACCATGGGCACTGTCACTGTCGGCACTGTTACCATGGGCACTGTCATTGTGGGCACTGTCACCATGGCCACTGCCACCTTGGGCTCTGTCACGATGAACACTGTAATAATACCCATTATCACCGTGGGCACTGTCACCATGGGCACTATCACCGTGAGCACTGTCAGCATGTGCACTGTCACAATTTAGCACTGTCACCAGGTGAACTACCACCATGGGCACTGTCACGATGTGCACTACCACCGTGAGCACGGTTACCATGGGCACTGTAACAATGCACAGGGTCACCATCGGTACTGTCCCCATGGGAACTGCCACCAAGAGCACTGTCACCATTAGCACTGTCACCACGAGGACTGCCACCTTGGGCACTGCTATTATGAGCACTGTCACCATGAGAACTGCCACCATGGGTATTTTCAACATGAGTAATGTCACCATGGGTATTGTCACCATTTGCACTGTCACCATGAGCACTATTACCGTGAGCTCTATCACAGTGAGCACTCTCACTGTGGTCAGTGTCACCATGAGCACTGTCGCCATGGGTACTGGCACAATGCGGACTGGCACCATGAGCCCTGTCACCATGGGCACTATCAGTGTGAGCACTCTCACCATGGTCACTGTCACCATGGGCACTGTTACCATGAGCACTGTCACCATAGGCAATGGCGCCGTGGGAACTTTCACCATGGGCACTGTCATCATGGGCAGTGTCACCATGGGCACTGTCACCATGGGCACTGCCACCATGGGCAGTATCACTGTGAGCACTGTCCCCATGGGTACTGCAACCATGAGAACTGTCACCGTGAGTACTGTCTGCATGGGTTGTCACCGTGTGCACTGTCACCGTGAGAACTGTCAACATGGGCACTTTCACCATTTTTCACTGCCACCCTGTGCCTTGTCCCCATGGGAACTATTACCATGAGAACTGTCAACATAAGTACTGTCATCATTGGCACTGTCACCAAGGGCACGGCCACCATGTGCACAGTTACCAAGGTCACTATCACCGTGAGCACTGTCACCATGGGAACTACCAACATGGGCAATGTCATCATGAGCACTTTCACAATGGGAACTGCCACCATGGGCACTATCAATGGGCGGACTCTCACCATGGGCACTATCAGCATAGGCACTGTCACCGTGAGCACTGTCACTGTCGGCACTGTCACCATGAGCACTATTACTGTGAGCACTAGCACCGTGAGCACTCTCACCGTGGTCAATGTCACCATGGGCACTGTCACTTTTTGTACTGGCACAATGCGGACTGTCACAGTGTGATCTGTCACCATAGACACTATCACCATGAGCACTCTCACCGTGGTCACTGTTACCATGGGTACTGTCACTGTGAGCACTGTTACCATAGGCAATGGCTCCGTGGGCACTGACTCCATGCGCACTGTCATCATGGGCATTGTCACCATGGGCAGTGTCACCATGGGCAATGTTAACATGGGCACTATCACCATGAGCATTGTCACCACGGGTACAGCTACCATGAGCAGTGTCAGCATCGGTTGTGACCGTGTGCATTGTCACAATGAGAACTGTCAGCATGGGAACTGTCACCATTTTTCACTGCCACCATGTGCACTACCACCATATGCACTCTCACCATGGGCACTATCACCGTGAGCACTGTCACCATGGGAACTAACAACATGGGCACTGTCATCATGAGCACTTTCGCAATGGGAACTGCCACCATGGGCACTATTAACACGAGCACACTCACCATGGGCACTATCCCCAAGGGCACTGTCAGTTTCAGCACTATCACCATGGGTACTGCAACCATGACCACTGTCACCATAAGCACTGTCCCCATTCTCTGTATCACCATGGGCACTGTCACCATGGGCACTATCACCTGGAGAACTGTCAGCCTGGGCACTGTCACCATGGGTATTGGGACTTTGGGCACTGTCACCATGAGCACTGTGACCTTGGGCACTGGCACAATGTGGACTGTCACCATGAGCACTGTCATCATGGGCAGTATCACCATTAGAACTGTCACCGTGGTCACTGTCACCATGGCCACTCTCACCGTGAGCACTATCACCGTGAGTGTTGTGACCATGGGCACTTTCACCTTGGGCAGTGTCCCCATGGACAATTTCACTGTTAGTACTGTCACCATGGACAATATAACTATGGACACTGTCACCGTGGGCTCTGTCACCATGGGCACTTTCACCATGAGCACTGCCCCTCTGACCACTCTCATCATAAGAACTGTCACCATGGGCACTTTCACGATGGCCACTTCCAACATTGGCACTATCACCATGAGCACTGTCAACAAGAGAACTGTCGTGGTGGGCTATGTCACCATGCGCAATGTCACCACAAGGACTATCACATTAAGCAATGTCACCATGGGCACTGTCGCCATTTTGCACTGCCACCGTGTGCACTATCACCTTAGGCACTGTCACCATGAGCACTTGATCACTGAGTACTGTCACCATGGGTAATATCACCATGGGCACTGTCACCGTGAGAACTATCACCGTGAGCAATGCCATGATGGGCACTGGCGCCGTGGGTCTTTTCACTATTAGCACTGAAACAATGTGCACTATCACTGTGAGAAATCTCACCGTGCTA